>NW_024882823.1:0-186671 GCF_019059575.1 Amphibalanus amphitrite | reverse complement strand
TCTGGACATCTTAAGTTTATCACTACGTTTTTAGCTAGCGTCTACCACATATACAATACAGGTCGATGAGAATCGTGATGCAAAATTGACAAAAATGTGTATTTCAGAATTCCTTAAAATTTATTTTTTAATTTACCTAAATGCATCATATTGCATATCATTCGACTCGGCTGATGAAGAAGAACACAACGACACCATTTTTGAAGCTCTAGCTTCATTGTCTGTCGCGTTATCTGCAAAAACGTAGTTTGACCCTAGTTGACCTCAAGTGACATGACTGTTCCTGTAGCATATAAACATAAACTTAGTCAATTATTGATATAAACCGATGGAGGGTAACTAAAAACGTTAAAATGGAGCGGATATCTCCCATATTTTACAGTAAAAACCAGGCAAGCAATCGCCCTTCATCCATACCTGATATTTATAGGCACTGGAATAGAGCGACAGGCCGAAGAGGCTTTGTCTATGATAACGTGTTTATTTTCGAAATTTATCTTTGATCTAGGTGTAAGCCAAACCTACTCAGTACCTATTATCTCATGGAAAACAGTGGTTTAGTGGCATTGCTCTCGGTTGGGGGTAAGCTTGGCCACTCGCCCGGGGTTACCCCAATGTGCTAATTTTTATTTTAGAACAGCGATGTTCGAAAAAATGTCATACTTAAGCCAGCCTGCCTCGTCAACCCTCACTACAAACACTTAAACGGTTCTTCCATAACATTCGTATAAATATTAGTACTGTATGGTATACCATTAACAGTGCAATATACCTCACTTTTTAGCTAAAAAACCCTTAAAATATCATTTTTGCTCTATAACTTTAACAATATACAATTTTTATTAGCCTTAACCTTTTTGCTGGCGTTACCTTAGCTGCCACGCTGGAAGGACAAACAGTTGAGCATTTTATTGTGAATAATTTGGCCGGAAACGGGGTGGCCGGGCTTCCCCCGCGCCCGGGCTTCCCCCGGCTTACATAAGACCCCATTTCGACTACTGCGACACAATATATGACGGACATATTACCGTACATGACGCGACAAGACTCGAGACGCTACAAAATAGAGCAGCACGACTGAGGACAGGAGCACTTTTTAGCACATCTACCGACAAACTCCGACAAGAGCTAGGCTGGGACAAATTAACCATACGACGACAAAAACATAGTGTTACGTACGTCAGTGCTTTAATAATAGGCAGTACGTTAAATTACAATGTATTTTACATGTACATTACAATGTTGGTTGAACACCCATAATTAAACAATCAGAATATAACCTGAAAGCGTCCCCTATTATTTCCTAAGTCCGACCGGGCTGTGGGAGTGGGGTGGGACAGAAGGCTGGCAGTATCGTGATCACCGACCAGTCTCCAGGAGAGGTGTGTAGCTAGGGCGCAAGAACCCTGAACTGACTCAGGTCACCCGGTCGGCCTCTTATATAGGCGCCGGCCGCGGGCCGGCGGCGCGCCGACCGCGCATGCGCCGCGACCCGCCCCGGGCCGCATGCGCCGCGACCCGTCCCGGGCCGTCCCGGCTCTGCGAGGCCGGCCGGCGAGCACGCTTAATAATGCGACACAGAATGTAACAGAAAATAACAACGCAAGATAACAGCAAATAACACAGCGTAACATAATAACAGATAGCACAGCGTAACACTATCCCCCTCCCTCATGAAAATTCCGACCCGAAATCTTCATTGAAGTCTGCTCAGTTAGCGCGTGGTAGCGCGAGACACAGAAAAAAAATACGCTTCGAGAGCACCCGTAAAAAAACATACTTCAACCATGCGTCCCCGCATTTTCACATCTTTATACACCCAGAGGCGCCTCATCTATGCGTCCCATGCGTCCATGCGCAGCCAGGTTGGGAAGGTGTCGACCGCAGCTACCTTACAGTAGCCCTCCCGGGTCAGGTGCACGCCGTCCCGGCGGAACCATGCCCGCGCCTTGTCCAGGACGACGTGCCGTTTGCTCATCTTGGTTTCACTCTTGCCAAGTGAAACGAACTCGCCCTCCGCCGCAGACTCCTTCACCTTGCGGTCTAGCCGGTATGCAGCGGTGTGCTCCCACGGCAGCATCCTGTCCACCCAGAACCGTGGCAGTGGCCCCAGGACGACAGTGGGCGCGACGGCTCGGACGGCGTAGAGAACTCCCCGGATGACCGCCTCCAGAGGGCCACGCGGAGCGTCCACCAAGAGGTTGGCCCCTGTCCGGCGGTCGTATGCCTCATTGCCACTGAACCAGAGGACAATGGTACCTGGATCGAGGCCGAAGGCAGTGGCCGCCTTCCTCCAGGTCTGGAGGTCGGAGTGCAACCGCAGTGCGGCCCTCTGCCAGGTGTTCCCCCCGACAGCGAGGTTTAACATCATGTCATCCTCGTCACGCGTCCCGAGACCGGCGTCGCGGGCGATAGAGCAACCGAGGAGGAGATGCAGCCGGCCAGGAGGAGCTGGCCGCATCCGGAGGGAAACCCGCCCCGCCCCGCCGAGGTTCAGATCCCCGGACGAGGACATGACGTACTCAACCTCCTCAGCCGCGGCCGCAGCATCCCCGGTCCGCCCCGCCCCGCCAGGGTTCAGATCCCCGGACGAGGACGAGAAAACTCCAACCTCCACGCCAGCGTCCTCCGCATCCGGGCACTCAGGGTCCACATCATCAGGCCAGTGCGAGATGGATGCAGCCTCCTCGGCCTGCCGCCGGTACCACGCTGCAGCCTCGACGTCCTCCACCTCCAAAGAGTCGGCCATGCTTACTCACTGACTATAGAAGAATACATTATAGAGACAATACACACATCTCCAAAAACCAAAAAGGTGTTAGTTGTATCCAAGATAGGATGGAGGTCTGCGGTCACGTTGGGAACGTCTGGGACGAGAAGTCACAGCCGCAAGGTCGGGAATGGTCCCAGCATGCCCCGGGACCCGGGCACGGTTAGGAATGATCCCAGACTGACTTTGGGTCCCATCAGGAGGGGTGGTCTCACCCGCGCGGCCCCCTGGCGGCGATCTGAAACGTCCGGGACGAGGAGTCGCATCCGCATGGTTGGGAATGATCCCAGCATCAAATGTTCAGCGAGATTCTGCGCGCTCTTCACGTTCTCCAAAAGTCTTTGAGGGAATCGGCTCGGTCTGCGAATACCAGCCGGTCCTCGGCCGCAGGACGACAGCCGACCGGGGCATGCTGGGAGTGCGGGATGGTTGGGCATTTCCGCCGTCGGTGCCCTCGCACACGGAACCAGACTAGTGCTGGACCCACAGCAGGGCAGGGAAACGAACAGTGACCGACCGTGTGGGAAAACTGTAGGTCGATAAATCCACTTCCCACCAGTTGCAAAAATTCGAAGTTCTGGGAGCCCTGATAGCATTCAAATTGTTGGAACTCTCAATGGCAGGAGGACTTCGTTTGTTCTGGACTCGGCTCTGGCTCTGGCTCTGGTTTGTCTTCTTCCGCCAGAGCCACTTGATGGTAACCAGATTTAAGATCCAGTGTAGAGAACCAGTTGGATCCCGAGAGGGCATCCAATGTATCATCTATCCGCGGGAGAGGATATGAGTCTTTGATGGTGACGGCGTTCAGTCGACGATAATCCACACAGCAGCGCAGCGAACCATCTTTTTTCTAACCAGCACAAGAGCGGAAGACCATGGACTGGACGAAGGCTCGATCAAACCCTGCTCACTCAACTGCTTCACTGTGTCTTCCATCTCTTGATGTTTATGGATAGGGACACGCCTAGGGGGGATTTTGACTGGGCGACTCTCCCCGGTATCGATTCGGTGTTCGATCAGTGAGGTTCTACCGAGATCCTGGTCATTCGCTGAGAAAACGTCGGCGTATTGGACAGAAGATTTCCAACTCGCTCACACTGCTCGGGTGTTAAGTCTCGTGAGGATTCATCTAGCAATCGAGGCAGATGGGCGGGAAGGGCTTTGTTGACCCCCGTCACCGTCTCGTCGTCTCTGCCACCCCTGTTCCGATCTTCACATTGGATTTCCTGAGTATCAGGGATCAGTTCCACCGGTTCACACGTTCCCATGGTCGTACCAGCACGAATCCTGATAGGCTTGTTCGTCACGTTGGCCACCAGTATCCGGACAGATCTCGCATGCGGGTCAACAACGCTCCGGCCCACTACGAGCCCTGCGCGATTAAGTGCCCCCGCTTCCACGATACCAAGGGAATCAAACTTTTGTCCCACCGGTTTACAGTGGACAAGCCTCTCCGTGCTAGGGTGTACCGTGACGGGTGTCAAAACTCGTACTCTGAGAGCCCTTGGGGGAAAACGATTCCCGCCACCTGCTCCAGACTCCTCAGAGAAGGCAATGTTTTCAGTGCCAATTCGAATGGATCCTCTTTCGAAATCCAGTATGCAGTTGTTTTGTTTCAGAAAATCCAGTCCCAATATGACGTCATCGCGTAGTTAGATCATCAGCCACGAACACTGTCTGCTGGATACGCTCGCTGCCAATCTCCAGGAACACTTCGGTTGGTCCGTATAAGGGACTCCGACGACCGATGACGTCAGACAGGCCACCTGGGACCTGGGGCAAGGAGACATCGGGGAGCAAATTTGCACGGATGAGTGTGCGATTGGCTCCCGAGTCCAGAACAAACGAAGTCCTCCTGCCATTGAGAGTTCCAACAATTTGAATGCTATCAGGGCTCCCAGAACTTCGAATTTTTGCAACTGGTGGGAAGTGGATTTATTGACCGACAGTTTTCCCACACGGTCGGTCACTGTTCGTTTCCCTGCCCTGCTGTGGGTCCAGCACTAGTCTGGTTCCGTGTGCGAGGGCACTGGCGGCGGAAATGCCCAACCATCCCGCACTCCCAGCATGCCCCGGTCGGCTGTCGCCCTGCGGCCGAGGACCGGCTGGTATTCGCAGACCGAGCCGATTCCCTCAAAGACTTTTGGAGAACGTGAAGAGCGCGCAGAATCTCGCTGAACATTTGTTTTGTTGGCGGTTCAGCCTGGTCTGCCCGCTCATCGGAATCAGCCTGTCCTTGAGGAGTGTGGCTCTGTCGAATAAGAGCACCTGAGACCGCAGGAAGAGAAGTCAGGCCGGCTGCTCGGCGGACAGATTCAATCTCCACAGCACTAGCCAGTGCCTGGGGCAATGTAGATGGGCGGTGTTAGGATGTGAGATGACGTCACCGGTGACGTCATATGATGACCTATGACGTCACCGGTGCGGGACGGACGGGGATTGGTCGCCTGCGGCTGTGCGGTGACCGGCCGAGATGGTCTGGGCCAAATACACCAGTTTGGATCGAGCCAGCGTGTGTGGCGGACGTCACCTCACGTTACAACAGTGGCGACGAGACTGAACCCGCGCGGCGTGCGCCATGGCCAGTCTGAGTGGTTTGGTGAGGGAGTTTGATCCCAGTCAAGAGTCGTTTGGGACATATGCCAGATGGCTGGAACAGTACCTGGTGGCTACGGGTGTCTCTGGCCAAGCTAAGAGACGTGCGACTCTGCTCAGTGTGGTAGGGCCTAAGACATTTGCACTGCTGGAGGATCTGGTGGCGCCGCAGACGGTCAGCGACCTGGAGTACGAGCAGCTAGTCACTGTGCTGCAGGGTCACTTTGAGCCGAAGTCATCTGAGATCGTCGCTCGGTTCCGGTTCCATTCGTGCTGCAGAGACGAGAACGAATCGGTCACCGAGTACGCAGCCAGGCTACGCAGGTTGGCAAAGCCGTGTCAGTTTCCGTCCGAGACCCTGCCGGAGATGCTCCGAGACCGACTGGTGTGTGGCATTCGGGACACCAGACTGCAAGCCAGGCTCCTCAGCCAGACGAGCCTGACCCTGGAGTCAGCTCTGGCGCTGGCCTGCACCAGCGAGGCAGCAGAGGCTCAGGCGCAGGAGATTGGCCGCGCTGAGTCCGCCGCTGTGCCGGCCGCCCGGCCGCTGGCGGTGGTCGGCCGGCTGGAGCAGCGCAGCACGCAGCGCGCAGCGCCGCCTCGGGCAGGTGGTGGGCGTGGTCCAGCGCCCGGCGGTCAGGGCCGGCGCCCGGCCGCGATGGACTCGCCCAGTCGGAGGGGAGGTACCGTGACACGGGATCGGCGGGGACCGAGGGAGCAGCAGCAAGGCGCTCCTTGTCACCGCTGTCGGAGCCGCCGACATTCGCCGAGCAGGTGCTGGGCGAGAAATCGCCGCTGCTTCCAGTGCGGTGAGATGGGACACGTTCGAGATGCATGCCGCGCAGCGGGTCGCGGCTGGGTGGATCAAGTGGAGGACGATGAGTTCGGCGCTCCGGCATCACCAGCGGAGGGAGCGGACCCCGCAGACGACGCTGCTGAAGAGGTCTACACGCTGTTCTACCAGTCACCGCAGTCACCGCAGTCAAAAAAGAGCCGCCCGCCCCTGTACGTGGATATCAAACTAAACGGCCGTGCAGTGCGGGCGGAGGTGGATACAGGCGCCGCGGTCTCTGTGTGTTCGGAGGAACAGTTTAACAGGCTGTTCCCAAAGGGGAGTCCGGCGATAGCTCCTTCGCGGCGTAAATTGTGCACCTATGGTGGTCAGCGGTTGGCCCTACGGGGCGAGGCGATAGTGTGCGTGCAATATGGTTCTGTTTCGGTGAACCTACCGCTGATCGTGACGGAAGGCACCGGCCCGGTGCTCTTCGGACGTGACTGGTTGGCGTACTTCAAGTTGGACTGGAATGCTATCTGCCGCATGGCAGACGTGTCTCCACCCCAGCCGACGGGTAAGTCCGTGATAGCGGACCCTGCGTTAGCCCCGGTGTTGACCGACCGAGTATGCAGAACTGTTTGATGACGAGTTGGGGTGTTTCAAGGGCGAGAAAGTGACCATCGCGGTTGACCCAGACGCGACACCACGCTTTTGCAAAGCGCGCCCTGTTCCCCTGGCGTATCGGGCGCGAGTTGACGCTGAGCTGGATAGACAGTTAAAGCTAGGTTTGTGGGAAGAGGTCAAAGACAGTAAATGGGCGGCGCCAATGGTGGTGGTGCCCAAGGGGGACGGTACGTTGCGACTCTGCGGTGACTACAGGCTAACCATAAACCAGGCTGCTAAAGTGCATCAGTATCCACTGCCGCGTGTGGAAGAACTCCTCGTAAAATTAACGGGTTGTCAGATCTTCTCGAAGGTTGACTTAAAGAGTGCCTACAATCAGCTAGTGCTGGACGACAAATCGAGAGAGTATTTAACTCTGAATACTCCTCGCGGCCTGGTCAGACCCACTCGGTTGAGTTTTGGGTACGCGAGTGCCCCGTCTCTCTTTCAACGCACGCTTGACCAGGTGCTGAGCGGCTTACCTGGGGTGGCAGTGTTTCTCGATGATGTGATCATCGCGGCGCCGTCTCGGGAGGAGCATGAGTCTCGGTTACGGGAGGTTCTCGGCCGTCTGGCCGCGGCTGGATTTCGGGTAAATAAGGCAAAGTGTAGTTTCGGGGTAAGCTCCGTTACTTACCTGGGTTACACCGTGAGTGGAGACGGTGTTCACACGACGGAGCAGAAAGTCACCGCGATACGAGCGGCGCCTGAGCCGCGAAATGTACAGGAACTGCAGGCCTGGTTAGGGCTAATAAACTATTACAGTAAATTTCTTCGAAATTTATCGACTGTTCTGGCTCCCCTTTATCGTCTTTTACGTAAGGGCGAGTCGTGGGTGTGGGGAAATGCCGAGTCTGAGGCATTTGGGAGGGCCAAAGCGCTTCTGTTGAAGTCGCCGGTCCTGGCTCACTTTGACTCGCAGTTACCCGTGATACTGGCTTGTGACGCTAGCTCGTCAGGCATCGGTGTCGTGCTGAGTCAGCGCACGCCACAAGGAGAGCGCCCTGTAGCCTTTTATTCAAGGTCTCTGAATCCCACCGAGAGGAGATATAGTCAGACGGACAGGGAGGCATTGGCTGTCGTGAACGGCGTGAAAAAATTTAACTACTATTTGGCAGGGCGAGATTTTGTGATCCGATCTGATCATAAGCCTCTACTGGGTCTTTTGGGTGAGCGAAAACAGATTCCGGTGATGGCCTCGCCGAGAATGGTAAGGTGGGCATTAATGCTCAGTGGGTACTCGTACAGACTAGAATACACGCCTGCTTCGAAGCAGACCCACTGTGACGGATTGAGCCGTTTGCCGCTGCCGTGCAGTGCAGTGACATCACCGACGCCAGCAGAATTCGTTAATCTGTTGGAGTTTCTGGACGGGTGCCCCGTAAAGTCGGAGCAGATACGGGGCTGGACGGCCCGTGACCCGGTGCTGGCCCATGTACTGCAGTACACACAGCAAGGTTGGCCGGCCGGTGGGGAACTGCCGCATGACTTTCGCCCCTTCCAGCAGAGAGTCGGGGAACTTAGCTGTCAGGGCGGTTGTCTGATGTGGGGAAGCCGCATGGTGATTCCTACACAGGGCCGGGAGAAGGTACTGCGCATGCTGCATGCAGGCCATCAGGGGGAGTCACGGACAAAAGCATTCGCGCGGTCCTATGTGTGGTGGCCTCACATGGACGAGGATATTTCCCAGATGGTGAGAAAGTGTCAGCATTGCAATGAGACTCGGAACCAGGTATCCAATACTCCGTTGCACCCGTGGGAATGGCCCAGGGGCCCTTACGATCGCGTGCACATCGATTACTGTGGTCCGATAGACGGTCACATGTTTTTTATCATTGTAGATGCATATTCAAAATGGGTGGATGTGTACCCAACCAAAGGGTCCACAACAGCAGTGACAATTGAGAAATTAAGAGCATCGTTCGCCACATGGGGCTTACCGCGGGTGCTGTGCTCGGATAATGCCAGTTCATTTGTCTGCCCAGCATTCCAGAGTTTTTGCGTGTCACTGGGAATTGAGCATGTGACGTCACCTCCGTTCTCCCCAAAGAGCAATGGTTTGGCCGAGCGTTATGTGCAGACTTTTAAAAATAGTTATCGCTCGTTACAGGGCCCGGTTGGATACAGGGTGGCACAGTTCCTGTACCAGTACAGGAACACGCCTCATTCGACCACTGCACAGTGGCCCTTTTTCGGAATTAGCACGCATAAATTCAAAATATTTTTTCTCTTCTTTTAAGTAAAAAGCAGTCTAATCGTGTGCAAAACATTCCAAACTATCCGATGATGCCATTTTTACCTCCTAAAAAATAATTATCTTTGGTAAAACTGACCGCAAAATCGAAGTTTGTTGAGAAGCGCGCGGACACCACCGGCGGACCCTAAAAAGTGAAGTAGAATGAACATCAATTTGTAAGACTTTCGATGCGAAAATATTAAAAATTAGTGGCATGGATGTGAAGCTGAGTTTACGTAGAAGCCCTAGAAACCACTATTTTCATTATATAAGCTTAAATAGACTACTTCTGCCGAATATTGTGGACACAATAACAGGACAATTATTAACTGGAGATGGCGGCATACATATGAAGCTTTATATTAAGTAGCACACTCCAGCACATGTCGTATTATACATCGTTCGAATCGCCGATCTCTTCTGACCATGTCCACCAAAGGGCATCGCGCCATTTTGCGCCATTTTGCTTGTACGGTGGATAACATGAGCCATTTCAGTCCGCGAGCGGCTGTGGCTCCTGAGTCGATACGACTAAGCTCATTGACCTGGCTCGAAACTGGTGTCACCTGGGGTGCGCCTAAATGTGGCTTGACTTTTGCCATAAGATGTGCTAATTGAAATTATACTAACGGTGGCTGGCAACAGCTGTAGATGCGGTCACGTGACGCCCTGGGGCGTCCTGGCGGTCAGTGCAGCGCGGTCGGCTGGCGGGCTCGCCACACTTGCGCTCGGAGCGGCCTGGCCGGCGGGCGAGCCGTGCGAACGTGCGCCAAAGCTTGGGCCGAGCGGCCTGTCGCTGTTGGGCTGAATCTCCTTGGGCAGTTCGTTTCTTTTCCTCTCTTTGCATTGGCAGGGAATACGTCCTTGATCACGTGGTGATGTCTTGCACCACTTTTAGGTAATGTGGGAATTAATGCGTGCTAATTCTGAAAAAGGGCCACTGTGCACTGGTCGATCACCGGCGGAGTTATTTATCGGCCGACCAGTGCGGACTCACATGGATCTGCTGAGGCCGGATCTGGCTAGTCAGGTAGAGACCCGTCAGAGAGCTCAGAAACAGTACGCGGACAGAGGTGCCAGGTCCATGTCGGTACAAAAAGGAGACGCCGTGTGGGTCACATCGGTAGACAGACTCCAGGGGGTAAATGGTAGGAACTGGCTTCCTGGTATTGTGCTAGAAGTGTGTAGTGTGAAAGTGACTGTCATGTTATCGGATGGTAGAGTGATTTGTCGGCATGTCGATCACGTCAGAAGGCGTGCAACGGAGACTCCTCCGGAGCGTGCCGCGCCACCTGATTATCGAGAGGGGCTGGTGTGTGAGGGTGCTGTACGTCCGGCGGAGCGGCCGGCGTTAGATAGGGGAGAGCGGTCTGGGAACGGGGGTAGAGGTCAGTTGGAGCGGTCCGCGTCGGAGGGTGTGAGGCGTGCTGCGGAGAACCGTATTCTCAGGCCACGGCCGACGGCGAAGCCGGACCGTTTTGCTGCGGTATGGAGAAATACCGGTACCGTGACTTAAGTGTTACGTGTTGGTGTGTTGTGTTTGGAAGAGCGTTTGTGTTCGGGTGGTTTGTGACTGTGGTGGAGGTGTTAGGATGTGAGATGACGTCACCGGTGACGTCATATGATGACCTATGACGTCACCGGTGCGGGACGGACGGGGATTGGTCGCCTGCGGCTATGCGGTGACCGGCCGAGATGGTCTGGGCCAAATACACCAGTTTGGATCGAGCCAGCGTGTGTGGCGGACGTCACCTCACGTTACAACAGGCGGCTCTGTCTAACCGCGATATGCAGTTCGGCGTCGCCCAAGGCATCCAGGAAGTGGTCGCAAGTTAGTGAATCTCTCAAATCGACCGTTGCTGAAGGATAAGCTAACGAAACCAGCCTTTCAATCTCCTGCGCCAGGTGTGGAAGAGTTTCGCCCGCCTCCCGCCTCCGCCGGCGCAACTGGGAACGAAACCATGGTTCCTGGTGTGCCACACCAAACCGGTCCTCCAGAGCCTTACTCAGGTGTGTGAAATCAGTTCGCTGATGCTCAGGAAGGCGGGCGAACAGCTCGAGAGCTGAGCCCTACAGCGAGGCTACAAGTAGTGCGAGCCGCTCGGACACACTCCAATGCTGTGCTGATGCAATGACGTTGAACTGAGCTATAAAGGACTCCCAGGAGCCTTAACCGTCAAATTCGCCCGGCTTGGCAAACCACCGACGGATGTCCCCGACCGTGTCAGGACAGGCGCGGCCAGAACAGGCGGGGTGCGGACGATCCCCGGCCGCCGACCGTCCGGGATCAGCCCGACAGGTGAGCCGAGACGGATCGCCCGGCGTCGAACCAACCGCACCAGGGGAAGTCACAACAACTCCTGCTACTGGCGCGTTGACGGAACAACGTAGTTGATGCATCTGCTCCTCGATTATGTCAACCCGCAATGAATAGTCCGTCAAAGCTTTCCCCAGGGACTGAACGGCGTCCAAAACAGTCGCATTATCGACTGGACCCGCCGGGTGAGACTAAATGCTTACTTCGAAATCTAAGCTGCGTTGCGGCATTGGCGGTTATGTGCGGCGTGTATGCCGCATGATTAGTAAGCGGCGACCACTAAATTAAAAACTCAATAGCTTTGACCTGTTTTCAATGGATAACACTGCATACCAAAAATGTCCATCGCTCTCGTCATAGGATATTTAGATTTAAATAACTAACTTATCTACATCATTGTTTTGAACCAAATTAATACTTTCAACTTGACCCTCGCCCGTATTGGTGTTTTTCCAACCGCGAACGTATAAGGTAGGTATAACCCCTTGCCGTTTCGCTCCTGATCAAGCTAGAGCTTCGCGGAAAAAACGAGCGTGTTGCCCGTGACGAGAGAAAGCCGATGATACCCAATTTTAAGGTCCTAGGTCATCGGTTGATCTTCCAGGTCAGGTCAATGACCCCAAAAGGCGGGAGAATTGGGACCTGTTAGAACGTCGTAGTGTGGCTGCTATGGGGTTTTTCGGGGTGCTGATCACGAATATCATGCTAGTTTTGATCACAGATGATGTCTTCATTCATTTAGGCCAGGTCGGGTTAGGTCAGGTCAGGTCAACCAGTAGAGGTCCTGCCAGGTATTTGTACACTGGCGGATCCAGACTTGCGTTTTGGGGGGGGGGCCAACTCGTGCAAGGAGCCAAACCTAGGGTACCCCCAAATCCTGTTTTCTCATCGGATTTAGGCCACTTATTTTTCGTCACAGCCCTGAAACGATAATTTTTTTTAAACTAAAAAAAATAGAGAGAGAGAAATGGTAGCCCACTCAACCCGTGCCTTAATATTACTTTGAAAACACTTCAAATTGCTTTTGTCGACCACCGCTCCGGGTCGGTGCTTGGCGCAGCCTTCGCGGGCTGGGAGGTGTCGGTTGAACCTCTCTGCCGTTCGGCCCCTGATCAAGCTAGAGCTCGCGGAAAAAACGAGTGTGTTGCCTGTCAGTGACGAGAGGAAGCCGATGATACCCGATTTTAAGGTCCTTGGTCATTGGTTGACCTTCCAGGGCGGTGTTTCACGGTCGCGGTGCCAGCCGCTGCCAGCGCATTCCGCGAGCTAAGGTCAACCTTCGGTAGTGTTGTAGGTATAGGCTAGTTGATGTCTCCATGGAAACCAAAAGTGCCAACAGCGCTGGCAGCGTGCCGTGAAACACCGCCCAGGTCAGGTCACAGACCCAAAAGACGGGAAAATCAGGGCCTGTCAGAACCTCCTAAAGTAAGGCTGTAATAGATTTTTTTGTGCTGATCACGAATTTCATGTTAGTTTGGATCATAGATGATGTCTTCATGCCTTTAGGCCATGTCGGGGCAGGCCAGGTCAGGTCAACCAGGTCAACCAGTACTTATGGGCGTCCGTGTAGCAGGTGTCCGACTACCACTGGCAGCTACGTAACATGATACGAAGGCATCAAAACTACTTCGTAAATGTTCAAATGGTTGCTAAATGCTAAATTCAAAATCAGCTAAACGAAACTATCCTAGAAACATGTTAAACTCGGAAAAGTGCACCGAGGTCATCAAAGGTCAATGACCTGACTTGACCCTAAGGTGACATTGACACCTACCACAATGGTTGGGACCAACATCATTTCACATGTTTGAGCGTTTTAAACCACGAAAAGACTGTAAACGAGCGGATAATGTGAGCCGACATACGCGGAATCGCGATTCCGGCCAAACATGGCCTCAAACATGGCCAAACATATGGTGCGTTCGGAGAGGCACATTCCACGTGGAATCCGTGGAATACTCCATGCGCGCGGAACATTCCCGGAGATTGGCCGTTCAGAGAGATACGCCTCCGAACGCGGCACGGGGAATATTCCAGGGGACGGTGAATATTCCATGCTCTCCGAACGCACGGATAGTCTCGAGAAATAGGCCACAGGTCAAAGGTCACTTGGGTCAGGGTCATGAAATTTTCAGACTTTGTCAACATGAGGGTGCTAAAGTTTTGTCGCGATCGGATTCATGATAACTTACACGATAACTTCACGCGTCGATCGAGAGGTAAAGTATGCAATAAGAACTTCTTGGGTGAAGACGAGACCAACACTCAAGCTCACATATTTTTAATGATACGGTAGTTTCTACCTACTACGCTACTTTCTCACATTCATATTTCTTAAGTGTTTTTGGGGGCCAAAATACATGTTGCCCCCTTTCAGGCTTGGGGGCATGACCCCGTGGCCCCCCTGGATCCGCTAGGCCGAAACTAACTAGGCCGTTTTCAAACGGTCTGATATTTCAGGTCATGGTTTGCAAACGGCCGGTGTTTTCAGGCTGTTTCATATGCCCTGACTGGGCCAGGCCGTTTGCAAACGGACAATTTTCATACGGCCTGTAACATATATTCATATTTCACCATCTGTCGCAGCATCAAATGCTGATGTGGTGCACTCAAAAGCCGGAATTGGTCCTTGGATGCCGTAAGGACCCTTTTAAGAAATAAGTGACCCGACTGACCCCTTAGAGATTGGCCTGAGCTCTGACCGAAATAAGTCTTTTACCGTTTCACGGGAAGGGACAAAAAGGTCCCTGATATGCTTCTTGTACAATTACCAAACAAAACAAGCTTTTCAACGCCAACTCAGTGAGTGTTCCTAAAAAAATTATTGCGCATATTCCGTGAATGAAAAATTGCCGGGTCATGTCAGGTCAGGCTGCCAGAGCAAGTTTGTTAACTTGACAGTTCAATCGATATGTATGCAATAAGACCTTCTCGGGTGACGACAAGACATGACGACACTTTATGAAGGAAGCTAGTAAACCCGGTGGTTTCTCCATAGGCACGGGAACCGGGGCAGTGGGGACAGCTTGCCCACCCCCCAACTATGGGGCCGTGGGGGCGGTGCCCCCACAACTTTCAGACGGAATACCCCATTTTTTTGCAAATGTTTTCTTTTTTTGTTGAAAAAAGCCAAGGGATGAAAAATAAGTGGCCTAAAACCACCGGTGAGAAAACTATATTTGGGGAGACCCTAGGTTGATCTCTATTATGGTGTGCCCCCCCCCCCCCAGTCTGAAAGTAGTTCCCGCACCCCTGAGTTTCTCTACGCTACTAATGCATGGGGGCAAGCAACATCATATCACATGTTTGAACGCTTGAAACCACGAAAAGACTGCAAACGCGCTGCTAATGCGAGCCGACATACGCTGAATCGCGGTTCCGGCCAAACATGGTCTCGAAAAGTAGGTCACAGGTCAAAGGTTATTTGCGTCAGGGTCATGAAATTTTCAGGGTAGGTGTAAAATTGATCAACGCGAGGGTACTAAAAGTTACGTCGTGATCGGCCGCTTTTTACGCGAGTTATTTGCGAAAAACCGAGGGGAGTCCGTTCGACCCCCCCCCCCCCTAAAGGGCGAGGGTTAACTCACAGTCCGAACTCCGAACAAGTTCGGTCTTGTTTGTGAATTTGTCGGAGCATCACCTAAATCTAGTAGAGATGATGGAGGGAAACTAGGCTTTTAATGACGGTCAGGGGCACTACAAGCTGGTGAGAGGGCTGACATACCATGTTTTGATAGCATGACTGAAACAGACTTTTTGGGTAGCCAGGAAATCGCATGCGAGAGCCTATTGAAATTCTTACATCGGCCTTTATATGCACCAGTCGTATACAGGTGCGGGATTTGGCATACGATTTCCAGACAATCGAAGTACTGTTTGGAGCCAACGAAGGAAGGAGTGAGTGAGTACTAAGTTGAAAGCATTAATTTGGTTCAAAATGATGATGCAGATAAATTAGTTATTTAAATCTAAATATCTTACGACGAGAGCGATTGGCATTTTTGGTATGCAGTGTTATTCATTGAAAACAGGTTGGAGCGTTTAAGTCTTTAATTTAGTGGTCGCCGCTCACTAATCATGCGGCACACACGCCGCACATAACCGCCAATGCCGCAACACAGCTTAGATTTCGAAGTAAGCATTTAGTCTCACCCGTTCTCCGGTGAATTTCCGGGAAGCACGAAAGATCTCTTTTTAGAAGTGTCCAATCTTCCGATCCTGATCAAATTTGTGTGTTCGTAAGCTTGCTCTGGCATTGCTTGATCTGCCAAGACAGACAAACTTGAGAAAAATAGAGTGACTGTACATTTTTTGAAGGCTTCTAAACAACTTGTCTGAACTTCACGGGAGAACAAATGTGGGGTTTAAAAAAGGTGTCGACATAATGATACCTCAAACGCGACAACGAGCTACGAACAGGACACTCAGAAACGCACGCACTCATACACATGAAAGACCACGCACCACTGCCTATCAACGGTCATTTCTATTGAAAACAAACAAACAGTACAATCAGTTTCCCGACACTCTCAAAAAATTATCACCCAGTAAATTTAAAAAAAATACGTAGTAAAACATTTGGGGCTGCCACGACCACCAGAATTTTACACCCCAGTATCTAAAAGAGGCAACACTTTACATACACGACTGAGGAACGACATGTCACAACTCAATTCACATCTCTTTAAAATACAACACACGGAATCACCTACTTGTGCTTGTGGGTCCAGCACAGAGAGTGTTCGCCATTTCATTTTCTCATGCCCATTATACACAAATCAAAGGAACACACTTCTTTACGAACTAACTAATACTCTCCATTATGACATACGTCAATTCCCAATAAGTACCCAGCTGGTCACATTACTTCACGGCACAAACCTGAACAGCGGTGAGCGTCTGCCGGTGGCTCGATCCTTCCAAACGTTCCTTATGAACTCACATCGTTTCGATTCCTGTCCTTATACAATTACATACTTTGGGCGCGGTGCTCGGGGAGGGGTGCGCGGCGGCTGTGGGGCTAGTCGGTACCTTATACATAGTACGATGGTCGCGGGGTTCGACGTGGTGGCGGTGACAGCAGTGATCACCAATTGCTGGGTGTTCTGTTCTGTTCTATTTCTTTAGTTGAGAGTTGGTACCCCGAATTAAGCACTTCGTGCTTTTGTGCCAATTCTCAGATACTTTCTCATGATGGTTTTGTGCATTGAAGTAATAAACGGAGTGATGATGATGAAGTCAAATATTTTAGGTTAACCAGTTGTGCATCAGGCTTCAGGCGATACACAACCGCTTAACCTAAAAATATTTGACTTAGGGGAAAGTGGGGCAATGCCGAACTACGGGGAAAGCCGAAATTCTCGATTGTGGCCAATCGACTGGGAGGTGCAGTCCTCTGGTGGCATTTTTGTTAACCCGCGCCCCAGTGGCGGTCTCAGCCAACTTCGCCCTAGTGGGGGGGGGGGGGCATATGTTACCACCCACCTCTAACTCAAAAACTAAGAGGGCTAGAAAGACGCGGTAAAGAGCAGTCGATAGCTCTCAATCCGTACGTTTGAAAGTATTTCAGTCATTTTTCATCTTAGAGCAATATTGGGGTCACCAGAGGTCATCAAAGGTCAAAATTTGCCAATTGTCATTATATTTTTCAGAAAACGTGCCGTTATCTCAGGAACTATGGTAGCTAGAAAAGCGCACGGAAGAGCAATCGATAGCTTTTGAACTCTTCTTTTGATAAGGTCGTTATCAAAATTGACCTCAGGTCAACGGTTTAGCCTCCAGAGGGCAAAAACTCCAAAAATAGCTGTTTTTACGAAAAGTGTTTTTCGACAATAACTTTTGACTTAAAAACGCTAGGTCATTTCTAATGCTAGAATTGTGTTCCTCTTGCCGAGACGCGTCGAATTAACTATAATTTGACCTTGAAAGGTCAACTTCAAAATTTGACCTCAGGTCAAGGTCATGACCTGACCGGGAAAGGTCAGGTTGCATATCAGTCGATGCGTCTCGGCAAGACAAACACAATGAGGCCAACCCCAGCGTTCTATCTTTTTCCAATCGAGAGTTATTGGCAAAAAACTGTTTGTAGCCTCAAATGACCTCGGATGACCTTTCAAGAGGCTATCAGCAAAAAAGACACCTTGGTCGTCACGGGTGGTCCAAATCATTGTTATCCTGAAATATTTGGACTGTTCCTATGCGTACACACGGATCTAGAGGCATTTTCGTTTTTCTCCATTGACTTTTTATGGAAAGATCACGCCACCGACCTGACCTTAGGTCACGCATATAAAAAATCCGAGATATACAAATTGTAGGCACCCATAACATCATGTAATCCACCAAGTTTAAAACCTCTCTGACAAACACTGCAGGCTGGACATGATTGCAAACTTTTTTAGGCTTGGTCAGTTAACTTGACCTGGTGACCTGACCTGATATGACCTGGGGTCAAAAATTTCACACATTGTCCAAAATTGATGTACCAAAAGCTACCCAAAGCGGCGCGGCGCAACGCGCCGCGGTTTTTTATTTATACGAAAAAAACGCGACAGGGTGGTAACATATGCCCCCCCCCCCCACTGGGGCGAAGGTTAAGTCTCAGCTCAAGTGAGACCGGTATAAACGCCATGCGCGAACAGTTAGCGAGCTGGCGGCGACGACGAAAGTTTTTCGAGGTAGGTATCTACGTCGATTAATGCTTATCCCGATATTAAAATTGCGATAACTCACCAAGTTCTATAAACCCTAGTAGCACATCAATATTGTATCAATGTTGTATCAATATTGACAACAATGTAGTATCGATGTCATTCTGTTAGCCACTTTCGACATTGATACGATGTTGAACTTCGACATCGTATCAATATTGACAGGACAACATTGTACAACATTGTTTCGATGTTGATACAACATTGTCTCGATGTTGATTTTTGGTTGATTCAACGTTGTCTCGATGTTGACTTTTGGTTGATTCAACATTATCTCGATGTTGATACAACACCTTGTGTCAAAATTTGAAATTCGTATCTATTATAGGTCGGCCGGAAATGACGTCAGAGTGACGTCATGTTCGGCCAATTTCGACGCAAAACATTGAACCGCGGGAATCGCTCACAAGAGCTCAGTTTTTGAGCTAGATCCGATCTTTTTTTTGCATGAGAGGACTCAGAATAGACTGGGCTATCAAACTGCTATTTCGAATTTTCAAAATTTTGAAAAATCATGAAAATTATATTTATTTAAGTTCAAAATGTGTATTTTCATCTTTTTTTTCAAAAGTTTTTGACTTTTCGAAAAAAACGGAATAAATATGATAGAACACATGGCTATGACTTACTTTAGCAAGTTTTAGCCAGATATCTTCAAAAATGGCCAAGTTATACGCAATATAGCAAAAATTTCACAATTTTAATTTCATTTCATTTTCATTTCATTTATTCACCATATCAGCCACGGGACATGCCGTGGCTGATTTTTTTTTTCAAATCCGTTTTTCTGTACGAATTTGACATCGTACGCCAATATTAATACCACCATCGTGTTCCTGAGCTCAAACTGCATCCGATAGACATGTCTTTTGTTGAAAAATTTCAACTTTCAAATTTGACCTTTTTTACCTGAAAGTGACCTGACCTCAGCTTGTTCAGATGAAAATGGCCTCAAATGACACAGGCGACACCAAATTCGAAATATATGGCCTAAATGGGCCATAAAACATGTGTCACGTGACTGACTTATGACATAAGATTTCCGTGACCTATGATGACCTGACCCTGACCTGAAAATCAAAGTACAAGTTTGGCCAAATGTGAATAAGCCAAACATCGATAATTTTTACTTTGGCCTGACCTGTGACGTCATAGGCAGTGGCGTAGCCAGAAATCAGCAAAAAGGGGTGGGGCCATGGTGCTCGAGGGGGCGACTTTTTCCCTTGAGAGGGGCGCCATTGTCAGCTAGTGAAAGGGACTGTTTTTGCCAGTCTTGCCTTCCATGGAGCGTCAGTCTAAAATGTAGCGTCATGATAATGCATGATTTACTAGGTGTTGCAAAATACGAGCATAAGAACCAGGTTTCGCTGATTTTTCATAAAATCCAATTAATCCAATTAACATCCCAGTGTTTTTTTTTTATCAAAACACCTTTATCTTGATGAATATTTAGCACGAAATAGGAAACGATCTCAGGCTTCGGACATTTTATTCCGAAAATAAGCATGGCCATGCCAATTCGAAAGGTAAAATATACGTTGCTCGATAGACACAATCTTTATTCTATGCAAAAAAATGTATATAGAAGTTTACTCAATGATCCAAAGTAAAAACGGTGGCGCTGCGGGACGCCGTTTTTGAAATATTCGTGAAAAAAGTAGCGGAGGGGGGGGCGGCGTAAAAACGACCCCCTAGCACGGCGCGGGTTAATGGGAGAAAATGAAAATGTTCTTCTTCTGAAGAACGAAAACACCCTTAACCCGCGCCCCACGGGGGGGCTATTTATAGCCTCCCCTCCCGTTTTTCTGCGATAACTTCCAAACCGCTTGACGTATCAACGCCAAACTTTCAGTACCTTAGGCTGCATCAATTTGACACCTTGTGTCAAAATTTGAACTTCATAACTACTATAGGTCGGCCGGAAATGACGTCAGAGTGACGTCATGTTCGGCCGATTTCGATGCAAAACATTGAACCACGGCAATCGCTCTCAAGAGCTCAGTTTTTAAGCTATATCCAATTTCTTTGCATGAGAGGACTCAGAATAGACTGCGCTATTAAACTGCTATCTCGGATATTCGAAATTTTGAATATTTCGAAAATTTTGTATAATAAAATCCAAAATTTATATTTTACATTTTTCAATTTTTTTTTTGACTTCGAAAAAAACCGGAATATATGTGATAGAACGCATTATTATGACTAACTCTAGCAAGTTATAGCTAAATATCTTCAAAAATGGCCAAGTTTTACGCATTATTTTACAAAAAAATCACAATTATTAATTTTTTTAAATCAATTTTTCAGCACGTATTTGACATCGTTCGCCAATATGAATAGCACCATCGTGTTCCTGAGCTCAAACTGCATCCAATAGGCACCTTTTTTGTTGAATTTTTTTTGTGTCACGTGACCGACGCATGATATAATATTTTCGTGACCTGTGATGACCTGACCTTGACCTGAAAATCAAAGTACAAGTTTGGTACCCTCAGGGTATCTAGAGCATCTGTTCACGAGTGTGCGATCCAAAAATGAGCCTGATCTGACTTGTAAGGCGGCGGCTAGAGCCCAAAACGTGAACAAGCCAAAATGCTAATAATTTTTTCTTTGACCTGACCTGTGACGTCATCAGTGACCTCGAGGTCAATGAAATTAGGTTTCGCTCGACAGTTTTTCCGGGGCTATCAGACGTCGGTTGAATTTTGACGATCGGCCCAGTAGTTTCGGAGTTAGGAGAGGGGGGGCTATGAATAGCCCCCCCCCCCCCCCAGTAGGGCGTGTTATACGCAGACACCAGTGGGGCGCGGGTTAAACATCGGGATACAGATAAACATAGCACCTTTGTTCGGAAAATTTCACTCGTGATGTGACCACTTTTTTATAATTTATTTTCACCAACTTACAGTTTTACAATCAGCTCACAGTTCCATCAGCTCACTGTCTCAGCAGCTCACAGTGACAACAGCTCGCTGTCTTCCCGTTATCCCGCCATTGATACCATCCGCTCCCCGCTCCCCTCCCCCACCCCTCACACGGCACGGCGTTTTTTCCTGGTGCCCACTTTCATTCCGCCCTGCCACGGAGCCGGACAGCAAACAGAAAAGAAGAAAGGAAACACTAACTTGCAAACACTAACTAGCATTAACACTTACACGGACACACATACGAGGGCCCGCCGCAGGCAGCAGGGACGTCTGGGCAGAGCACAGCAGTGTCCCAAAATTTGTAGATGTGGGTGGGAAACGACATCCAAATGAAAATCATTTTCCACTCTCACCTCCAGTTTTCAAGCCCAATTTTCCACTCCCAATTCCACCGAGAAGAAGCAATTGCGTGAATTGTTGTTTTGCATCTGTCACAATTGTAGATAGATTAATGTTTTTGATCATTTTCTCACTCTTTTTGGGCCTTACCTGACCGACGATTTTTCACTCTCATCCTTTTTTGGTTAGCAATTTTCCCCTCTGACACCCAAGCAAAAATATGATTTTGGGACACTGGAGCACAGCTAGCGAGCCGGGCCGCAGCACAGCTAGCGAGCGGGGCCGCAGCACAGCTAGCGAGCCGGGCCGCAGCACAGCTAGCGAGCGGGGCCGCAGCACAGCTAGCGAGCGGGGCCGCAGCACAGCTAGCGAGCCGGGCCGCAGCACCAGGCGCAACCGGCGCCAAGGCCGACCCGCCTCCGTAGACCTCCCCCCCCCCCAGCGCCCCCAGCCAGGCCAGAGCTCGTAATAAAAAATTAAGGAAATAGCTGAGGAATATAAAGCAATGCCACAGACAATCAATGCCTCTTTGCTAAAATGCGCCCATCGGGCTTTCTTCTTCAGTCATTTCTTTCAGTAAGAGTTTCCATGTCTCTTTAAAATGTTCAATCTTGTTATTTTTTCTTGCAATATACCTTTCCGTGTCAAAGTCTCTTTTAAGGAAAACTTTAAAGTGATTGGAAGGAGGACGAGTTTGTTTACGTCTGGCATCATAGATAACATATTTTATTATCGTCACTTTATGTGTCACAAGCATATTATCTTTATCTCCAAACATTTTGCTGTTTTCGCTTGGTCTTTCAATTCTGTACCTTGATAGATATTGTCCAGTATCGTTCCAAAGTTTCCTTACATGGTCACATGCCAAAAACAGGTGTTTTAAAGTTTCAGGGTTCTCTTGGCAAAAGGAGCACATTTCGTTTTCCTGAACTCCTATTACAGTTGGTGACATACCAGGGAAATAAGCTAAAATTAGAGCGCTCTATTTATTGCTCCTGCCCCATGTTGAAGAGATACCCCTAAAAGCGTGATCTTTTATCGGCCCTTACGCAGCAAGGCAGTAATTCTCAGACCGGTGGATGGTATCAATAGAAAGAGAATGCGTCAAAGATTAACATGAATTAATTAAAATAACATTAAAATGTTAATTAAGCGTGGAAATTAGTCCCAAACATAAGCTAATTATTGCTCCTACCTCGGCGACGGCGCTCCCCGCAGTCAGCGGAGAAGCTAAAATAAAAGCCACCATCCTCCTCCGTAAGTCAATTTTAGAGCGGCCGAGTGGGCCGATGCGGGGCCACCAAACTGAGGTGAGACGTGGCTAGCAATTGCAAACCGCCATAGAAATCAATATCTTAAGACGTACAATATGGGATGATTACTCTGAAGCTGGAGTGAAAGCATGAGTAGATTGCAAGAAACGAAATGCATAGATTGGTTGAATTATGTACAATAGGCACAGCTCAGATGAAGCCATTTCTATGATGTTGACATATGACATAACCCTTCCTCTCCTCACCTATGACATAAGTGCATTGGCAGTTACCGGCATAATTTTTTAGCACGAGTGTAATTTGCCATCGGACCGCATTGCATGTTGCTAGGCTGCTGCAATTACAACGAACATACGAATACTGCCTTCATTTGTAGACGTTTGTTTTTTAGGCGGTCTTTGACGTGCAAGGGGGCATACCTGTCGACAACTTGAGTTTCTCCGAATTTCAAAAACTCCCAGAATTTCAATTCCTTATGCACTGTTGTAGGTACAGCTATGTTCACAAGTTTTCGTTTCCTCCTGTTCTAAAAAGGATGATATTTGTCGATTTCGTGCGTCGCTGATAGGAGGGTGCGTTTAATAATTAGGCCCAACGCTTTCTGCATCCGCGAGTACCTTCAAAAGGGAACAACAGTTTCCATTTATTACACCATGGGACATCTGACAAAATGACCACTGGAACACGCATGAAACGGAGCTCATATTCCTAAAAATGTCTACAATCACTTCTTTTCTGACACTATTAGCAAATACCATCTCAAGTTAGGTGGTTGACAGACAGTCAATGGACATCTGGGGAGACTGACCCCGCGTTTGATGTCTCTCGGACGGCGAAGATTCTACGTCGTCCGGCCAATCCCGTTCAAGGTCAGTGGGGGCTCGGCTGCGGCTATGGAACGTGATTGGCCGGACGACGTAGAATCTTCGTCGTCTGAGAGACATCGAACGCGGGGTGAGTGATGCCAATTCACCACTTAACTGATAATGAGGGCCGAGGGAAGAGAAACATGCAACATGCACAACTGACAACTTGACAAGTGACAAAACACTACCACTATTGCGCAGTGCACAACAAATTACAGCAGCCAGCCCAAAAAATGCTTTTGGTGGCTAATTGCAAAACAAGTCACTATAAATGTCTCAGTTGCAGCTGAACACTGCACAATAATCACACTGTTCACACATTGAGTGAGATGCCACAGATGGTTGAATCACACTCTGGTTCAACTGCAAATCTGAAGTGTTGTCATGCGGTTCATGCCTCCATGATCACAGCACTTTGGTTGTGGTTGGCATAACTTGTAGTCTGCAGAGTTCCACATGAACTGCAGACACCTCATCTGGTGGTCTTCATGTTGCTCAACTTCTTCAGGAGGCAAATGTCGACCACCCAGCGGAAGCATGGTCCTGCAGAAAAGAAAGGTAATGCATAAGGTACAAACATTATCTGCTGAAACAGCCCCTTCTGTTGGCTGTTATTAAACTTTTAACATAACATAACAACATGTATTCCATGTATATTACATTTGTTGAAGTAAAATACTGCCGGCTATTTCAAAACCAGAAAATGAAATTATATTGTGGCATAATTCACATGCTCAGCTATCAGTATCAAATAATAATTAATTTAATATTTGGCATATTCTATATAACACATTCATAGAATATTCTACTTCACGTCACAAGGACTCACAATCTTTCTGTTGGGTGTTTGATTGACGCATTAACTAAGTTTGTCTTAGGTTTTATTATTGCAAAAAATTCATATTGCATTATTGTATCAAAATACTGCCAGCAATAACAAAACAAGAACGTGAAATGTCAATGAGCAAGCCGCCTTTCCTAAAATTGGATTACTTTGAAAGGAATTTTAGTTTCTTTTAAGGAAAAGGAGAAATGATTATCAGGTAATTATCAGAAAACCACTCAACCAGCAAGTGGCTGGGTGGTTTCACAGCAAACATCAAGCCAAAACATATACTTACATTTATCTAACAATTGAGCCATTTGACTACTACAAGGATATGTGAGCAAAATATGAATCCAATTATCCAATGTTGACTTCCTTGCAAAGTTTATGCCTTATTTTATGAAAATGTGTCACTAGAATATGATACTTATCATCGAATATTATTTAATTTACGATTTATTTCGATCGGAATGCACATGGAGTCCCGCGCCATTTTCGTCGACGATGAATATGATCGTGTTTCATGAAGAGATAAGGGGTTTCAATGGTCTTTCAAAGCAATAATTTGATGCAAAAATTTGTAGGAAATAATATAAAGCTGGTTCAAATGGCCATCAACCATTTAAAACATCGAAAATACTCACAACTCCGTCCCGACCACCACGCAGCACCGCGCACGCCACACTACTGGCACAATGCCAAAACTGCTGTCACAGCGGAAATGTTTTTTTTTTCTCTATTGCAATTGTGGAATTATTTATTAAACAGAAGATGATCTTTCCGAAAAACCGACTGATTTCATACACAGATGCATGGAAAATAAAAAATCCCGGTAAGTTTATTTGTATTGTTTTGTCGATTTTGACATGCTCCTAGTTTGCAGCCATATTTCGATACGTTCTACAGGGAGTTCAGAATTATTTCAGGACCAATCTTTTCCTCATTCATTTTCCCGTCGATCATGAAATTTTTAGAGCGGAACAATTAGTTTCCAGGCGGTCCGAGCGGTTTTCGTGAGAAGGGTGCAAAAATCGGCGTCATTTTTAGAGCCTCGACACCAGCTCAACACAGGACCCTATGGGAGACGGTGAAGTAGCGGGAGCAATAAATAGAGCGCTCTAATTTTAGCTTATTTCCCTGGTGTGTCACCGACTGATTATCCTAAGGAAAGTGTTTGTAGTTAAGATACGCATCACTAATTTATATTGAAATCATGTATATATTGTTGCGCACACACTCTTCTTCACGTTAAGAACCGAAAGGTGGTCAAATGGTTCTATGTCTCATCAGATATAACAAACATCTTGGAAAATTCTATCCAAACATGTACAGCTTCTCCCAAAAAGGATTTTTGATGTTCTGCAGCGACTTATTCAGCGCCACTACACCGAAATTCCATATGAATTCTTGTTCAAATAGAGGCGGGACAAATTGTTGCCAAGTTGAGTTTTTGCCCTCAAATAACCTCTCGGTCCATTTCATTTTCAGGGACTTTATGAATGAATGAATGTCAGTCATTGACAATCCATTGTCAACATATGTTTGACATAATCTCATTCTTTTTAATGGGTTCCTCTTGAGCCCCATATGAACATAAACAGTAGGGTAGGGTGGGGTAATTTGAACATATTGTGAATAACACAAAATTACGGAAAATCCATAAGTGGCATGACAATAAGACCAATGAGAGAAATTATCGTAACTAAAGCCCTTGTTACACTGCCGAATTTTGGTACACGAATGTGCACGAATATGCAAGTCATGCTATGTCGCGGACCGATTCGGGATCTTTCTTCCACGGTCTTGGTATTTCGCAGACCAGTCGGTGCCCACCGCGCGACTTTTACGGTTCGTCACGACCGCCACGAATATTTCATGAAAAATGAAAATTTCGTAGCCGTTCGCCGAACTTATAATAAACGAACATGATCGCCAAACAGTCGCCGATTCACCGCCGACATGTCGTTACGTGCGCCGACTTGTTGCCAAGGTATCGCCGACTATTCGCAACAGATTCGCCATTCATTCGCGATGTTCGCCGAATCATGGATCAGCTTCGACCCGCGCACGATTAGGGGGGCCCCCACCCGTTGTCTGCAAATCGGGCTCTGTCGGCGAACTGTTCGCCTCTGTCGGTGAACTGTTCGCCGATTTCCTACACGACGTGATTCGGCGACAGAGTCGTGGCCAAAATTCGGCAGTGTAACACGGCCTTAAAAGGGCTATCATATGAATGGGGTTGAATGTTTCAGGGAATGAAGATATTGACGCACAGTGTAAAAAATCAATTTCGCAAGGAAAAACGCCTAACAACACGTCATTGCAACTTCATTGCAGTGCAAAATCTTGCATTGCTAGCGCCTAATACGCAATGGCTTTTGTTGTACAATGACCTAATCAGTGCCTTCAATCCAAGAAATTTGCTTTTGAACCCTGTTTTTAAAAATGGCAAAATAACTTTTAGCGTTGGGTAATTTGAAGTTTGAACATAGTGTGAGAATTTCAATGAAGACAGGGATAGCTCCGAAAAAAATAACGCTCCCAGTTCTTTTTTTGCTAATATTTTCGAGCCAAGGCAATAGCAGATAAGTGATGCCAGTTTTAGAAAATTTACGTCTAATATCCGTCTAATGTTCGGCATTTTCGTTGATTTTCCGTCCAAAAATGTTAAAGTCAACTATTTGTCCAAATATATCCGAAAATTATGCAGCTATCAACACTCAAAACCGTCATTTATATTGCTTATCATGTAATCTTACCAGCCGAAAATTATTCATTACATTGAGAGCTTAACAAGTTTTCCATTCGCCAATCAATGCTACGCACGAGTACTTGATAAAAATGCTTAAGTGTGGCAGGCCATCGTCCAATGTTGTCCAGACTAGTATACCTACCTTTGTGCAATCAATTCCGAATTGGACATTATAAAGAATCGGAACTCCGAATGTCCAGGTTCCGATTGGCACTACTATAACAGATGAAGTAAGGTTTGGTAAAGTTTTATCGAACGGAGATGATAGACGTTCTGTTAACCTTCGCCCCAGTGGGGGGGGGGGGGGGGGGGCGATATGTTACCACCCTGTCGCGTTTTTTGAGTGTAAATAAAACGCCGCGCCGCTTAGAGTAGCTTTTGGTACATCAATTTTGGACAATGTGTAAAATTTTTGACCCCAGGTCATATCAGGTCAGGTCACCAGGTCAAGTTAACTGACCAAGCCTAAAAAAGTTTGCAATTATGTTCAGCCTGCAGTGTTTGTCAGAAAGGTTTTAAACTTTGTGGATTGCATGATGTTATGGGCGCCTACAATTTGTATATCTCGGATTTTTTATATCCGTGACCTAAGGTCAGGTCAGTGGCGTGACCTTTCCATTACAAGTCAATGGAGAAAAATGAAAATGCCTCTAGATCCGTGTGTACGCATAGGAAGAGTCCAAATATTTCAGAATCACAATGATTTGGACCACCCGTGATGACCAAGGTGTCATTTTTGCTGATAGCCTCTAGAAAGGTCATCCGAGGTCATTTGAGGCTACAAACAGCTTTTTGCCAATAACTCGCGATTGGAAAGAGATAGAACGCTGGGGATGGTCTCATTGTGTTTGTCTTGCCGAGACGCATCGACTGATATGCAACATGACCTTTTCCGGTCAGGTCATGACCTTGACCTGAGGTCAAATTTTGAAGTTGACCTTTCAAGGTCAAATTATAGTTCATTCGACGCGTCTCGACGAGAGGAACACGATTCTGGCAATAGAAATGTCGTGGCTTTTTGTTGTCGAAAGTTATTGTCGAAAAACGCTTTTCGTAAAAACAGCTATTTTTGGAGTTTTTGCCCTCTGGAGGCTAAACCCGTGACCTGAGGTCAATTTCGATCATACCTTTTCAAAAGAAGAGTTCAAGAGCTATCGATTGCTTTTCCATGCGTTTTGCTAGCTACCATAGTTCCTGAGATAACGGCATGTTTTCTGAAAAATATTATGATCATTGGCAAATTTTGACCTTTGATGACCTCTGGTGATCCCAATATTGCTCTAAGATGAAAAATCACCGAAATACTTTCAAACGTATGCATTGAGAGCTATCGACTGCTTTTTACCGCGTCTTTCTAGCCCTCTTAGTTTTTGAGTTAGAGGTGGGTGGTAACATATGCCCCCCCCCCACACTAGGGCGAAGTTGGCTGAGACCACCACTGGGGCGCGGGTTAATTGAACAGAGGCGAATTCTGTCAACTGACCGGTGTGCAGCGTGCAGATATTGATACTCTGCAACCGTTATTTTTGTTGTGTTGGTTTTTCAAATGAAGGTATGTTTAGAATTGCTCTGCCTATTCGTTTATGGGTCAAACAACATCGGTGCTGGCGAGGCTGTCGTTTTTATGGCAGGTAAAGGCATTATGTTCAAATTACCCTACGGTGGGGCAATTTGAACACACCATGACTTGGTGAAGAAGTGATGCTATGTTATTCAAGGTATGCTCGGCTCGTCCAAAAATGAGGCTTCCATGGTGAAAGCAAGTGACACATGCGCTACTGAAACAGTTTTTCTTCATCCAGGGTTGAGCTGGAATTTGGTACAACGGAAAAGACGTAAAAATATGTTCAAATTACCCCACACTACCCTATATTGGATATTTCTCTAAGTATCTCATCAGATGGATTTGGAAGTGAGGATAGGATATGCGTCAACTGAGGAAGTATTGGGGATTTAACTATTAATATTTTTCCGCACAACGTAAGACATCTATTTTGCCAGGTTCGTATAGTTCTTAGAATAGAATCTTTTTTAAGTAAAATATTCACATTGGTTGTGCAAAAACATCTAGGTTCGAAAACTACACCCAGGAGTTTCTTAGTGTCGACCCATATGAGATCTATGTCAGTAGGTACAAATTTTGCTACTACTCATAGCTTGGCTTCCTATCCACATGACCTTCGATTTTGGACATTTGGCTTTAGGCCAGAATGCTTGGCAAACCAGCCTAACTCACCAAATACTTGTCTCAGACTTTCTTCTGTACCGTCTAGGAAAAAAGTAGTATCGTCTGCGTATTGTATGACTTTTAGACACACCCCTCTTAACGGTGTGCCTCGTATTCTGTTGTTTTGTCTTATTCCATTTGCTAAACTTTCAGCACCTATAATGAAAAAATAGCAAGAAACAGGATCGCCCTGTCGACATCCTCTCTCCAGTTGTATTGTTTCTTTTTATACATATCCATTGTAAACGATACGAGAGAAGGTGTTTTGATTTAAACATTTAAATGTTCTTTAAAATACTTTGTGAATGACCTCTCCTTGAAATTGTATGTAGGATATATTTTACAAAAAGTCAAATACAGAAATGATAAATTTTCGATCACGGATCATTGTCAAATCACATTCAAAATTCAAATGAGATTTATTTTAAATAATCGACGCCAAATCGACTCATTCAAAATAGAGTTTTGACAGCACATGCGCCTTGCAAGATACACTTCCACTAAATAAAACACAGTCAAATGCCTGCATTATCATTAGTCATGATATATAGTGCCTACCATCACATAATAAACAATTCAACAATATGACACACATCTAAACAATTTTCACACCTAGTTTTTTTTCCGCCTGGAATTTCGCAACACTTCTATCTCAGTTCTATCACTTCTATTCACTTCTATCTAACGCAACACTTCTATTGAGATAGAAGTGTTGCGAAATTCCAGGCGGAAAAAAACTAGGTGTGAAAATTGTTTAGATGTGTGTCATATTGTCCTGTCCTTGAGCACAACGGTTCTGTCTATAAGGGTGATTTAGAACGGGCAAACTGTCTCAACGAGTGTTTCTCTCGGAAATTCAGTGACCCAGCTGTACACACGTTTCCCGATCCTCCATTGTTTGATGCACCCGGGCTGAGTCGCTTTACCGTGTCACGAAATCGAGTAGCACAGTTACTCAAGGACCTGTGTCCGAACAAGGCGTGTGGCCCCGACGGGCTAAGTGCACGGGTTCTGAAGGAATGCGCGGATGAGCTGTCGGTACCGATCCACATGTTATGCCAATTGTCGGTCAGTTCCGGTATTTTCCCCACCATGTGGAAACAGGCGAATGTTATACCTGTACATAAAAAGGGCTCTAAGAAGTTGCCTGACAATTACCGACCAGTTTCGTTGCTGCCCATATGCTCGAAGGTGTTGGAGAAGGTCGTGTGTGAAACTCTACTCCCTGCGTGCCTACCAGTTCTACCATCATCCCAACACGGCTTCCTACCAAAAAGATCATGTATCACTAACCTGTCCTGTTTTGTCGAGTACTGTTGGAGGTCAATTGCACGAGGCAAACAAACTGACGCCATATATACCGATTTCACGTCGGCATTCACCAGCGTTAATCATACACTCTTGTTGCACAAGCTCAAACATTCATTTGGAGTTACTGGTCTTGCCTATGACTGGCTTGAGTCGTACTTAAGCAATCGCACACAACGTGTAGTGTTAAATGGCAAGCAGTCCGCCTGGATCCCAGTCCGATCTGGTGTCCCAGAAGGGAGTGTCCTGGGACCACTGCTCTTCGCGTGTTATTTGGCAGACCTACCCAGTCACATGACATGTGAATGCATCATGTACGCTGATGATGTTAAACTCTATCGCAACATTGATAGCAGTTCAGATTGTGCCGCGCTACAATCCGATTGGACCGCCTCTGTGCCTGGACTAGGACCTGGAGATTGAACCTCAATGCTGCGAAATGCAAGACAATATCATTTACACTCCGTTCCTCTCCTGTCGTACACACGTACACTATAGAGGGTCAGGGCCTAGAAATGTGTGACCAGGTTCGTGACCTTGGTGTTATATTGGACAGAAAGCTTACCTTTGCTGCGCATGTCGATTCTACGGTCACTAAAGCTAACAGGATGCTTGGCATGCTGATGCGTAGTGTGCAAATGCCAGCATGCCCACGCCGAGTGCGACTGAATCACGTGGCTCTGATAAGTGCATTTAACGCTCACGTAAGATCAATTATAGAATACGGAAGTGTAATTTGGAGCGGTGCCGCTATCACACACCTCGCTCGGTTTGAGCGGCTCCAGCACAGGTATCTCATGTGGATGGCGTCTAACACGCGTCACAGGTGTCCTCCTCTGGAATACGACAGTCTTTTGTCGCATTTCCGCGTCCCATCCATAAAGGCCCGATTCGTACAGACGGACCTTATATTCCTATATAACATATTCCACGATAGGTTAGACTGTCCTCACCTGACATCACTGTTCGGACTGGCGACACCTGGCAGACGTTCGCGTCACACGGGACTGCTCCATGTCCCGTTTGGCAGAGTGAGCGCTGTCAGGTCCGCCTTCCCTACCCGCATTTCTGGAATGTGTAACCGGCTCCTGCAGGACATCCCAAGTGCCGACCTCTTCCATCCATCATTTAGATCTGACGTTCGAAACTTCGTCAGCACACTGGGTACCTTCATCTCTTAGGTGGCATATCATTGCGTTCACATATAGTTTTAAAGATATATGCTCGTGCGCGTTTGTGTGTTTTGTATTGTGTGTGATGTATTTATCTTTTTTAACTCTGACTGCATCCGTAACTGGGTAATGTGCCTGTGGATTGCTTTTATGAAATAAACAATAAACAATATTGTTGAATTGTTTATTATGTGATGGTAGGCACTATATATCATGACTAATGATAATGCAGGCATTTGACTGTGTTTTATTTAGTGGAAGTGTATCTTGCAAGGCGCATGTGCTGTCAAAACTCTATTTTGAATGAGTCGATTTGGCGTCGATTATTTAAAATGTGTCTCATTTGAATTTTGAATGTGATATGACAAAGATCCGTGATCGAAAATTTATCATTTCTGTATTTGACTTTTTGTAAAATATATCCTACATACAATTTCAAGGAGAGGTCATTCACAAAGTATTTTAAAGTACAAATGCTCCTTGCACAAGCACTAAGAAGATTTAAATGTTCTTATAAATTTCGCACTGAAATTGAACTTATGAAGGCAGTTTTCAATGAATGCCCAGCTCATCACATCAAAGGCAGACTGAAAATCATTTGATAGCAACATCCCTTTTGTTTTGGTTTGATAAGCAGCCCATAATACATCATAGACTATGCGTGTATTTTCGCCAATGAATCTGTTCTTCAGGAAAGCTGTTTGGTCTGGGTGAATAATTGTATTTAATACCCTCTTTAGCCGGTTTGCTATAGTGGCAGATAATATTTTGTAAGTTGAATTTAATAGAGTGATGGGCCTCCAGCTAGATATAAGGTTCTTAGGCTTGGAAGGTTTGGGAACTAATGTAATCAGGCCTTCTCTTTGGGTTATCGAAAGTTCACCTTTATTTAGACCATACATAAGAGATCTGTGCACAAAGTGTTTAATATCGCCCCAGAAGACTTAAAAAATTCATATGGAAACCCATCCGAACCTGGTTTTCGGTTGTTACTTAACCTCTTTAACGTCTCGCCGAGTTCGTTTACAGTAATTTCGAGCTCTAGGGATTGTGATTCAACCTCTGTGAGACTTGGGCATTTAGTATTTTCTAGATAGTCGAAAGCATCTGCCTGAGAATACTAATCTGAGGTTTTATATACCTTGCTGAAATGTTCCGTTAACGCATTCAATATGTCATCATTACTTCTTAACTCCTTCTCTCTTATTTTTTAGACTCGGTATCAGTTTGCTATAAAAGTTTCGTTTTTCCAAATTGAGAAAATATCTGGTACTCTTTTCACCCTCTTCATACCAGCGAGCTCGTGAACGGATTATGCTTCCTATATTTTCTGCTTCCCTTTCGCTTTGTAGATCTGACTGTTTTGCAGCAATATTTCGAATGTCGTCTTCGGATGGGGCTGATAAAGACTCCAACGTGTGGATATATTGAAGAATTTGCTTTTGTTTTTCAGGTCTTTCCTTTTTCTTTTTTATTGAGTATACAACAGTCTCAGACCTGATTTTCATAAGAAGGGTTTCTAAAAAAAGAGCGTCGTTTATAGTCATCTAAACAACATCCCTACACTCCTGGTTGGACAGGTATGTGTGGTTGTAAACAGGACATGCATAGCTATGCACTGTATTGCATCGAGAGTACATGAACCTCCAGGTTCATGTACTGTATTACTGAACCTCCAGGTTCTGTAATACAGTACATGATTACTATAATACAGTATGATTACTATAATCTGTATAGATCTGATACAGTACATGATTACTATAATCTGTAATACAGTACATGATTACTGTAATACAGTACATGTTCTGTATTACTGAACAATTACATGAACCTCCAGGTTCATGTAATTGTATTACTACAATTGTCAGCTATGCACTGTCTTTTCAATGGTCCTTTTAACGAGGGTTAAATAAGTCACGTCTTCAAGTAGCGAGCAATTGAACTTCCAAAATCCTTTTCCTCTTGCGCTGTTACTCATATTTAGCGTCAATAACACCCGAGAATGATCTGACCTATATGCAGGTAATATATTGCAAGATACAGTTTTATTGAGGAGGAACTCGGTTACCAAGAAGTCCTGCCTGGCACACTTAACGGGGTTATTTTTCCTCCAGGAGAATTGTTTTTTATTTCCATTTGTAATTCTCCATACATCATGAATGTTTAAATCAGAACATTTCTGTTTAATTAAACTTCTAGATCTCAAACGCCTATCTCCAGAGGAATTATTATAAGTACCTATCTAGATAGGTACGGCTCCAATGTAAGGTTCCAATCACCGCAAAATATCACATTATTATGACTATCGATGTACATTTGATCGAATACTTCTGAAATGAATTGAGTGTCATCTTTATCTGGGGGTCCATATATCTTTGCAATAAGTAATTTTGTTCCATTTATTTCAATGTGTAAAGGTATAACACAACCATTTTTATTTGCAAGCACACTTATGATTTTACAATCTGTGTGGTTCTGCATCAGGATTCCAACTCCACCCTTTGTAGAGGTAAGAGGAGAAAATCATGCACGACCTCCCCATTGATTCCTGAAAATACGTTTCTCGCCTGGCGCTATATGCAGCTCTTGCAAGCAAATTGTGTCGACTTTTTCATTTCTAAGAAAAAGTAAAACATCTTTTCTCTTCATAAAGCCGTGGAGGCCTCTAACGTTAAACGTAGTGATTACTAAATCGGGATATTGACCATTTTTATTCAACGACATTTGTATTTGTGCTTATATATTGATAATAACCGGAGGACGGGGCGCGGTGGGGGTAGCGGCATTTGAATAGATCTCTTACAGGGAAAACAAAGAGCTCGGCCCGCAGAAGGCACCGGGAGGGGCCACAGCGGCCGGGCCGGCAAAGCACAGCAGCCGCACCGGCAGCAGCCGCCCGCAACTTCAGCCACAGCGCGCGCGCCGCAGAAGCCCCCGCCGCCGCCGCCGCCGCCCGCCAAAACCAGCCCTGATGTGCGGGCGCTGACGGATGAGCCACCCCGCAGCTGACAGGCACAAAAGAAAAGACGAGACGATGCAACATCGCTCCTTTCCATATGAGCAAGGAACATAGTTCACGGGTGCAACACACACTTACGATTACCACGCTACCAAAAAGAACGCCTAACGTTGAAATAAAAAGTACCATCATCGAATTCGTGTAGTACAGGGTGTCTCAAAAGTTCGTTGACAGGTACCAGTCATGCTTTTTGTCAATAATTCTGAATCAACAAGAAATTAACAGTCGAACTTTTGCATGGGCATTGGTTACAACCTTCCTCAAGCAGTCTCATTGTTTTCAAGTGCATTCGACCCTTCATGAGCTCACAAAAAGGGTTCACCTCTGACCATGGGTCAGGCACGAAAATGTAGGTTGCAAAGTCGGGTATGTTGTGAAACTCTCTGTTTCAGGAGTAATGGGAATGGTTAAGTCGGAAATGACACATGGCTAAGTGTCGGCGAGGATGAGTGCAACATGATGATCATCTCACAAAAACAGTGGCTAAAATTTTGAAGGACGAAACCATGCGAGACTAACGGCGTTTTGAACGACCCTCGCACGACAGCAGACTCGTGTTCCGGAAAGCAGCTGAAAATGCGGTCATAACTATTGAAAACTGGCAAGAAGCTCACAGACAGAGGTTACCCATTTTCAAAAAGTGCAGGTCATCGTAAAATAAAGACAAATTAAAATTTAAAAATGTTTATAATATCTATAACGCTAATTTTTGGGGGCAATAACACAAAAATCGTCAATGCCAAGGACACCTGACCCTCCAAAAGTGTCAGTTATTGTAAAATTTTATCTAACGAAGTTTCAAGAGGCAGATCTGCAGCGAATAATTTTCTTTTAAACACAAAATCCCGATAAAACCACACGATGGACAGGTTTGGGCCGTTTACAAAGCAGAACCTCTCCCGAGGAAAACACTCCGCAACCGAGCGAAGGTCTTGGCATGGGGAATGACGAGCGCTTGGAATTTGCAAAATTTGCACAATGTGTCTGAGAAACAGACGTCCGACACATTCTGCTACCATATGATGCGAAAAATTTTCTCCTGGCACTTCCCGTTTGTTCAGGACTGGGGTCGTTTTGAAAAGGAAAATGGCGCTTGGGATGTCGGCGCCAGTCATTCATGAAGGAGTTAGCGCCAGAGAATGCCTACAAAATACTCATGAATGGTGTCGATGCAAGCTGTCGGCTTTCAGGGAAAATCAGATGTTGCCGGGGAGCTAGTCAAAACTAAATCCGACGCAGAAACTGCAGGGGATTCCCCTGCAAGAGCTTGAAAGCTGGTAACCTTTTATCAGCCTCCGGCAGATGACGGAGCAACAAAAATCGATATGGGCAAATATTTTTGGAGATACAGCAAAGGGGTTGATTTCCAACCTTCTTAATCAGTTGTCAAAGCATGCATATTTGTCTAGTGTACACACAGACACCAAAACCTTATACTTTTGGCCGGTTCTTATATGCTTTATTGGCATGAGAAATGTGTAAGCGAACTTTTGAGACACCCTGTAGATACCCACACTAAACATGAAATGATATTTCACTCCGCGTTGCAGCCGGGCTTTCTAAAAAAGTCCCTGATGTCCCTGGAGCGATACTCTTCTACCTCCCTCCTCAACCCTCCTGTAGGTACCCGGGGGAGTCGCCCCACTTCGTGGGGGAACTCCCCCCGCCACTTCCCCAGTTAGAGGTGGCAAAATGTGGACCCGAGGACCCAGTCCAAAGAACCAGTCTGGACCCATATCCCTCGCCCGTAAACGGCGATCTGCCACCTTCGCCCATGCAGGGGGGGGGGGGGGTTGGTGCGACCCCCCCCCCTTGGCGTTTGAAAACGGAGCGTCGTAGAGCTTAGCAGAAAAGACCAACGGATTGCTCTCGCCGAGATCTCGCGATTGGTGGTATATTTTTGGTCCTAGGTCAACATTTGACCTACTTTTGACCGGTCAAAGGTCAAATTTTCGGAAAAATAGACTTTTTTTTCAAATTTCCGCGGCGATTGCGGCAAAACGGTGGGAGATATCGACCTGAAACCTTCACTATCGTGTTCCTTGATCAATTCTCTATCGTTTGGTATGTATTTCGTTTCCTTAGCTCTAAAAATGGCGCGTTGGGAGCGCCGGAAGTCGGGAAGGTCACAGTCGGGGGCAGAAATTCGAAAAATCAAAATTTAAATTTTTGAAATCTGATTGTATTTTTGGATTAGGGAGGTCCATTTGCTCCCTATAGAAGCTAATATTGCTGCATATTCCCATTGAGGTGACAAGAATTAGCAAAATAGTGGTTCGGGCGCTTTTCAAAAATAGTACCGGACGCTGTTCCTCTTGTGACGTGATAGCTCCGTGACCTGACCTGACTCGGTCAAGTTTCTTATACCATATGATAGCCAATACTTGCCCCAACATGCATGGGAAGTTTCATCACGATCCATCAACCGATGTCCGTACCACCGGCAGGAAACCTCGGGCGTTGGCACTCAGTTTGTATAAATCCGGCCGGAGGCTGTTCCCTTTGTGACGTCATAACTCCGTGACCTGACATGACCCGGTCAATTTTTTTTATCAAAAGATGCGCAAGGTTTGCCCCATAAGGTACCCAAAACGCTGTGGCACCGGGAGGGGCCACAGCGGCCGGGCCGGCAAAGCACAGCAGCCGCACCGGCAGCAGCCGCCCGCAACTTCAGCCACAGCGCGCGCGCCGCAGAAGCCCCCGCCGCCGCCGCCGCCGCCCGCCAAAACCAGCCCTGATGTGCGGGCGCTGACGGATGAGCCACCCCGCAGCTGACAGGCACAAAAGAAAAGACGAGACGATGCAACATCGCTCCTTTCCATATGAGCAAGGAACATAGTTCACGGGTGCAACACAAACTTACGATTACCACGCTACCAAAAAGAACGCCTAACGTTGAAATAAAAAGTACCATCATCGAATTCGTGTAGTGCAGGGTGTCTCAAAAGTTCGTTGACAGGTACCAGCCATGCTTTTTGTCAATAATTCTGAATCAACAAGAAATTAACAGTCGAACTTTTGCATGGGCATTGGTGACAACCTTCCTCAAGCAGTCTCATTGTTTTCAAGTGCATTCGACCCTTCATGAGCTCACAAAAAGGGTTCACCTCTGACCATGGGTCAGGCACGAAAATGTAGGTTGCAAAGTCGGGTATGTTGTGAAACTCTGTTTCAGGAGTAATGGGAATGGTTAAGTCGGAAATGACACATGGCTAAGTGTCGGCGAGGATGAGTGCAACATGATGATCATCTCACAAAAACAGTGGCTAAAATTTTTGAAGGACGAAACCATGCGAGACTAACGGCGTTTTGAACGACCCTCGCACGACAGCAGACTCGTGTTCCGGAAAGCAGCTGAAAATGCGGTCATAACTATTGAAAACTGGCAAGAAGCTCACAGACAGAGGTTACCCATTTTCAAAAAGTGCAGGTCATCGTAAAATAAAGACAAATTAAAATTTAAAAATGTTTATAATATCTATAACGCTAATTTTTGGGGGCAATAACACAAAAATCGTCAATGCCAAGGACACCTGACCCTCCAAAAGTGTCAGTTATTGTAAAATTTTATCTAACGAAGTTTCAAGAGGCAGATCTGCAGCGAATGATTTTCTTTTAAACACAAAATCCCGATAAAACCACACGATGGACAGGTTTGGGCCGTTTACAAAGCAGAACCTCTCCCGAGGAAAACACTCCGCAACCGAGCGAAGGTCTTGGCATGGGGAATGACGAGCGCTTGGAATTTGCAAAATTTGCACAATGTGTCTGAGAAACAGACGTCCGACACATTCTGCTACCATATGATGCGAAAAATTTACTCCTGGCACTTCCCGTTTGTTCAGGACTGGGGTCGTTTTGAAAAGGAAAATGGCGCTTGGGATGTCGGCGCCAGTCATTCATGAAGGAGTTAGCGCCAGAGAATGCCTACAAAATACTCATGAATGGTGTCGATGCAAGCTGTCGGCTTTCAGGGAAAATCAGATGTTGCCGGGGAGCTAGTCAAAACTAAATCCGACGCAGAAACTGCAGGGGATTCCCCTGCAAGAGCTTGAAAGCTGGTAACCTTTTATCAGCCTCCGGCAGATGACGGAGCAACAAAAATCGATATGGGCAAATATTTTTGGAGATACAGCAAAGGGGTTGATTTCCAACCTTCTTAATCAGTTGTCAAAGCATGCATATTTGTCTAGTGTACACACAGACACCAAAACCTTATACTTTTGGCCGGTTCTTATATGCTTTATTGGCATGAGAAATGTGTGAGAAAAAAGCGAACTTTTGAGACACCCTGTAGATACCCACACTAAACATGAAATGATATTTCACTCCGCGTTGCAGCCGGGCTTTCTAAAAAAGTCCCTGATGTCCCTGGAGCGATACTCTTCTACCTCCCTCCTCAACCCTCCTGTAGGTACCCGGGGGAGTCGCCCCACTTCGTGGGGGAACTCCCCCCGCCACTTCCCCAGTTAGAGGTGGCAAAATGTGGACCCGAGGACCCGGTCCAAAGAACCAGTCTGGACCCATATCCCTCGCCCGTAAACGGCGATCTGCCACCTTCGCCCATGCAGGGGCGAAGGTGGCAGTTGGTGCGACCCCCCCCCCCCTTGGCGTTTGAAAACGGAGCGTCGTAGAGCTTAGCGGAAAAGACCAACGGATTGCTCTCGCCGAGATCTCGCGATTGGTGGTATATTTTTTGGTCCTAGGTCAACATTTGACCTACTTTTGACCGGTCAAAGGTCAAATTTTCGGAAAAATAGACTTTTTTCAAATTTCCGCGGCGATTGCGGCAAAACGGTGGGAGATATCGACCTGAAACCTTCACTATCGTGTTCCTTGATCAATTCTCTATCGTTTGGTATGTATTTCGTTTCCCTAGCTCTAAAAATGGCGCGTTGGGAGCGCCGGAAGTCGGCAAGGTCACAGTCGGCGGCAGAAATTCGAAAAATCAAAATTTAAATTTTTGAAATCTGATTGTATTTTTGGATTTGGGAGGTCCATTTGCTCCCTATAGAAGCTAATATTGCTGCATATTCCCATTGAGGTGACAAGAATTAGCAAAATAGTGGTTCGGGCGCTTTTCAAAAATAGTACCGGACGCTGTTCCTCTTGTGACGTCATAGCTCCGTGACCTGACCTGACTCGGTCAAGTTTCTTATACCATATGATAGCCAATACTTGCCCCAACATGCATGGGAAGTTTCATCACGATCCATCAACCGATGTCCGTACCACCGGCAGGAAACCTCGGGCGTTGGCACTCAGTTTGTATAAATCCGGCCGGAGGCTGTTCCCTTTGTGACGTCATAACTCCGTGACCTGACATGACCCGGTCAATTTTTTTTTATCAAAAGATGCGCAAGGTTTGCCCCATAAGGTACCCAAAATTTGGCGGCGCTGCGCGCCGCCGTTTTTGCACTATTTCCGAAAAGCCTCAGGGGGGGGGGGGGTTGCACCAACCCCCCCTACATGGGCGAGGGATATGGGTCCAGACCTGTTCCTGGATATTTTCTGACGGGTCCAACCGGGTCCTACCATAAACTATACATCTTGCACACTACACATTATTGCAGAATATGAAGTGAATGTTTCTTTGCACACAGTAGCTCATGAGTATTTCCAGTGGGAAATAGGCTGTTTTACATGATGCAACTAATGATTCCTTCAAGTAGTTTGTATTAATTGGCTTTTGGGGAACGGGTCCAACTGGTTCCGGTTCCAACTAAGACCGGGTCCGACTGGTTCCAGAAATGTCCAGCCGGGTCTGGTTCGAGTCTTGTTCCCAAAATTTTCATCTTTTGCCAACTCTAACTGGGACTCCCGGGAATACGATTCAACCCTCATTCGACTTTTTTGCGCTCGAATTCGACTTTGCGCAAAATAAAACGACAGCGCTTAAAAGCGACAGTTGCCGCAAATTGCACACTCAAACTGCGCTGAAATACGACATTTCTTTCATGTCGCAAAATCTTCAAAGTTATGCATTCTAGGAAGCTCGCTGCAATGAAAAGAGGTAAACTTAGCCCCCCGGAATATGTGATAGTATCAGGACACTGTTTGATTCCGCCACAAATGAGAAAAACGCGATGCAGAACGATGCGGTGAAACTGCGCTCATTCGCGACAAATCGTGGGTAAATTGCGCCTGTATTCAACAGTCCTGTTGGAGCCTGAGTGGTCGAGCACTTTCCGTTTTTCTGTTCTCATTCGTTTATTTCGTAACCAATCTTTAAAAAATGATGCTCATTTGAAAGAGATTTTCTCGCTCGTCATTTCTGATGCATAATGCATACATTTAGTACATCACACTCACAACCATATGTACTTGAATTTTCAGATGAAGGATTTTGCCGCGAAGACGTAGTGGGTGTCGTATACCTTACCTAGATGTTGAGCTGGAATTCGGTGAACAAGTTTTTTTTAAATAATGACCTGAAGGTGACCCAAACACTTTTAATTGATAGGTGTGTTTGCAAAACGCATTTCGACAGCTTTTCTTTTGCTTTTAACACTGTATTTTTCTCGAAATACCGGTTTGAATAATTTTCCCGAGTCGACTTCAGGCGCAATTATCAGACACTTAGCCTAAAAACGACACTACCGAGTCAGATAAAAGCGCACTGCGCCATTTTACGACACTCTGCAGTATGATCCGAGCGCATATGCGCCCTTTCCAGACACTTTTATGTTTGATTTGGGCGCATTGCACTTACACTTGACGGCACAATTTACTTGACAGAGGCGGCTTCAGCCACTGGTTTTGTGGATTTAATGCCTTTTATGCTATACTTTAGCATGTTTAGATGTTAACGATCAGTTTTGTTGTATTTACTCTATGCACATACTTACCTGTTGCTTGCGCGGGACCCCTCTTCATTAGGCCTGTTATGCGTAAAGTATTAGCGGAGGGGATTTCCTTCGCACTGGTGTATGTGCTGCCAAATGTGTCCGTGTGGCGCTCAGCTGGTCGGTGTTGGCCGAGATATGAATGCATAGGTGTATGCAAGGCGGACGGCTCCAGTGGCGGTCCCAGGGGGGGGGGGGGGCATCAGGGCCATGCCCCCCCAAAAGGCAAATCAGGGGGGATCATATCATTTGCCCCCCCCCCCCCAAACAACCGATGGGCCCCCATGGCCGTATGGGGCCCTGGCCCGTGTTCGATTGTCACGAGGCTCGAGAAACCCACGCCAGCTATTAACAGCTCCTATACCAGTCTTTGAGGGTCCTACACTGACCTCTGAGAGCCCTTCAGTGGCGGTCAAGCGTCCACATTGACCGCTGAGGACCCACATTGACCTCTGAGGGCCCTCCACTGGCCTTTAAGGGCCCCTAAACCGGCTTCAGGGGCCCATCCGGCGTCTGATAGCCTCACGCCGGCCTCTGGTGGCCTCATTTCTGTCTCTCTAGTCCCAAGACTAGCCTTTAAGTGCCTCTGAGGGCCCCGCACTGGATTCTGAAGACCCGATGTCGGCCTCTAAGAGCCCGCATCGGCCTCTGGGGGCCCATTTTGGCCTTTGAGGGCCCTCCGCTGGTCTCTGGGGTCCAACGCCGGCCCATACCGGCCTTTAAGGGCCCCACACTGACCTCTAAGGGCCCCATGCTGGCCTGTAAGGACCCACATTAGCCTCTGAGGGCCCCTGCACTGGATTCTGAAGACCCAATGCCGGCCGCTCAGGGCCCGCATCGGCGTCTGAGGGCCCATCTTGGCCTTTGAGGGCCCTCCGCTGGCCTCTGGGGTCCAACGCCGGCCCATGCCGGTCTTTTAGGGCCCCACACTGACCTCTGAGGGCCCATGCTGGCCTGAAAGGACACACATTAGCCTCTATGGGCCCTCACTGGATTCTGAAGACCCCATGCCGGCCTCTAAGGGTCCGCATCGGCCTCTGAGGGCCCATCTTGGCCTTTGAGGGCCTTCTGTTGGCCTCTGGGTTCCAACGCCGGCCAATGCCAGTCTTTTAGGGTCCCATTCTGACCTTTGAGGGCCCCATGCCGGTCTGTATGGGCCTACATTAGCCTCTGAGGGCCCCCCGCACTGGATTCTGAAGACCTGATGCCGGCCTCTAAGAGCCCGCATCGGCCTCTGAGGGCCCATCTTGGCCTTTGAGAGCCTTCTGTTGGCCTCTGGGGTCCAACGCCGGCCCATGCCGGTCTTTTAGGGCCCCACACTGACCTCTGATAGCCCGTGCTGGCCTGTAAGGACCCACCTTAGCCTCTGAGGGCCCCGCACGGGCTTCTGAAGACCTGATGCCGGCCTCTAAGAGCCCGCATCGGCCTCTGGGGGCCCATTTTGGCCTTTGAGGGCCCTCTGCTGGTCTCTGGGGTCCAACGCCGGCCCATGCCGGTCTTTAAGGGCCCAACACTGACCTCTAAGGGCCCCATGCTGGCCTGTAAGGACCCACATTAGCCTCTGAGGGCCCCTGCACTGGATTCTGAAGACCCAATGCCGGCCGCTCAGGGCCCGCATCGGCGTCTGAGGGCCCATCTTGGCCTTTGAGGGCCCTCCGCTGGCCTCTGGGGTCCAACGCCGGCCCATGCCGGTCTTTTAGGGCCCCACACTCCTCTGAGGGCCCATGCTGGCCTGAAAGGACACATATTAGCCTCTATGGGCCCCGCACTGGATTCTGAAGACCCCATGCCGGCCTCTAACGGTCAGCATCGGCTTCTGAGGGCCCATCTTGGCCTTTGAGGGCCTTCTGTTGGCCTCTGGGTTCCAACGCCGGCCAATGCCAGTCTTTTAGGGTCCCATTCTGACCTTTGAGGGCCCCATGCCGGTCTGTATGGGCCTACATTAGCCTCTGAGGGCCCCCCGCACTGGATTCTGAAGACCTGATGCCGGCCTCTAAGAGCCCGCATCGGCTTCTGAGGGCCCATCTTGGCCTTTGAGAGCCTTCTGTTGGCCTCTGGGGTCCAACACCGGCCCATGCTGGTCTTTTAGGGCCCCACACTGACCTCTGATGGCCCGTGCTGGCCTGTAAGGACCCACCTTAGCCTCTGAGGGCCCCGCACGGGCTTCTGAAGACCTGATGCCGGCTTCTAAGGGCCCGCATCGGCCTCTGAGGGCCCATCTTAGCCTTTGAGGGCCCTCTAATGGCCTCTGGGGCCCAACGCCGGCCCATGTTGGTCTTTTAGGGCCCCACGCTAACCTCTGAGGGCCCCACGCTAACCTCTGAGGGCCCATGCTGGCCTGTAAGGACCCACATTAGCCTCTGAGTGCCCAATTCGGTTTCTGATGGTCTCAAACTGCCCTTTGCAGGTCCTGTACTGGTCTCTGAGGGCCCTAATTTTGCCCCTAAGGACCCAAACCAGCCTCTAAAGGTCCCACACCGGCCTCTGATGGTCCCAACTCCCATTTCTGTCTTTGGGACCCAAACTGACCCTTATGTGCCTCTGAGGGTCCCGTACTGGCTTCTGAAGGATCGATGCCGGCTTCTGAGGACCCATAACGGTCTTTAAGTGCCTCATACCGACACCTGAGGCCCCACACTAGCCTCTGAGGGGCCCCAAACTGGCCTATGAGGTCTCTACACCGGCCACTGATGGCCCTATTATGTTCTCTGGGGGGCTCAAGCCTTACCTTTGGGCGTCACGCACTTGCCTCTGAAGGCCCACATCAGCCTCTGGGGCCCTACCTTGGGCCTTTGCCCTTTGAGGCCCTTCGCTGACCCTTGGGTCTAACACCGGCCTCTGGGGGGTCTGACACCGTACTCTAAGGGCCCCATTGCAGCCTCTAGGCGATAGGTATCGCCGAAGCGCTATCGATGGGCCCATAAGGGCGCTGTACGGTGAGGAGGGCGCTATAATACGATAAGGAGGGCGCTGACAGGTCAGGAGGGCGCTGGCAAGTGTGGAGGGCGCAGAAAGATCAGGAGGATGCTGTGTGGTAAGGACCATGAAGGCGCCGACTGGTCAGCCCAGAGGGCGCCGAATGTGAAAAGGGCGCCGGCAGGCCATAAGAGCGCTGAATGGCGAGAAGGGCGCCGACAGATCAGAAGGGCGCCGAACAGACAGAAGGGCGCTGAAGATGATGCCAGGGTGCTAGATGGTCAGGAGATTGGGGGTGGATGTCTGGCAGTTCAGGATTGTGGGTGCATCTTCACCCACAAAGAGATATAAAATTGTAAACCTGGGCGCCAGTGCCGCATGGTGTACCGCAATGGCTAACCGTCGAGGGCGCCTAGAGTGCTGGACATTAGAAAGGCGCCTTCGGCGCCCCGAAATGATCGTGGAAGGCGCCGTCCAGTGAGGGCGCCTACTAGATTTGGGGGGTGGGGCTAAAGCCCAGTGTGCCCCCCCCCCCCCCTTGGCTGCGCCCCTGTTTAGAGCGTTTTACTGTTGTGTTTTCTATCAAGATAAGGTCGATGAGATTGTTGCCTGTGCCCGCGTTATGTACCTACCTACTGTGTGCGGCCGTCTGATCCTTGCGGGGCGGACGACCATTGACGTCATTTCTTCAGCTGAGCAAATGTAAACAAACCTACTGACGAGTTAACCCCCTAATATACGGCCTTGGACGATAAACCGATTAATGAATATTATCCTGGGCCCTGGCCCCTGTCTCACCGCCCGACGCTGCGCGCGCTGGGAGCTAAGGCATACCCCTGACGTCACTCGAATGACGTTGCGAGCGATCTGTTAGCTTATGATGAATCGCGTTTGGAACAGAGGTCCTAAGGAACCAAGTACAAAGAGAACAGAGGTTTGAGTGTGAATGCTGCTAGCGTGCTGGCGGAGCGGCGCGCTAGCGTTTTGCGATGACGTCATAGCTTAGCGTCAGAGTGAAGTTTGTTGATATTGCCATGGAAACCCAACGCGCCGACGCGCGCAGCGCACTCAGCGATCTGCTGTGAAACACCACCCTGGAGTCAAGGTCACTGGAGTAATTGGGAGACATTTTCACTGAAGTTCCTCTACGTCATTAACGCCTTTGGTTTCACACTCGAACGCCGTCAACAGCCACAGTATCTATAATAGGGCAAAGTTTCCCGAGTATTTCATGATAGTAACTACAGAATGCAGATGGACCAGAGACATGCGATCAGCAGCTCATGACTATGACATTCGGTTGAAATAAATCAACCACCAATGAAGTCATAGCCTACGATTAGGCAGCCCAATTCAAAGAATATATGGAGCCGTAGATTTGTGGACGGCTCCGGCTCCGGTTGAGTACCTAGGCTCTTATTGAGCTTCGGACGCCACAAGCCATTTGCTACTTCTTCCCCACTTTCTTACCCCCCCCCCCTTCCTCCCTGATTCCGCCACTGGCGGTTTCTGTCGCCTGCCGGCGCAGATGGAATGGGTGCGCTCGGACGGCTCAGTCGACTGTTGTTGTAAAGCGCAATTTGTTAAAATATGTGCAATTCTAACGCCGAATTAATTCGAAAAAGTGTCGAATGCCAAATCGTCTCCTGACTACAATGTTTGATGGATTGGCAATATCGTTGGTACCGAAGCATTATGAAACATTTATCTCGCTTTATTGAAGAGAGCAGGTTAAACTGAACACGTTTATTGTCTTTAATTGCGTACAACTCTCGGTGCGATATAAGCGCACTCTGTCTATTGAAAGCGCACCTCTAGGTCACGTGACTGGGGTGTGTCACGTGATTGCGCTTAAAACCGAAATCGGCGTCACAGGAGTGGCAACGGCGGCTGGCGGCGGTGCGGCGCGGGACGGCCGAACTGTTGCTACCCGGCCTCCCGCGTCCGGCGGCCTGGGGCCGCCACTGCGGATGACGTCACGGGTCCCCTCGCCGACCGCGGCCGCACCTCGGCCGTCGGAAACGGTGGCTCTGCGTCAGGGCTCGGCGAGTGTCTCGGGTCCAGAGTCGCCACCTGGCGGGGGCAGTGGAAAGTTGGCTCGTGATGGCGCCACTGGCTCAGAGGCGTCCCGTGCTGGGGTTGAGGGACCGGAGATAGTGAGTGGGGGGGAGGGGCTGGGTGGGGACTCCCAGTGCTCTCCCCCGTCTGATCGCGTCGGTGTCGACTGCTGCTGGAGTCATCTCTAGAGGAGTCGACAGCTGGACCAGGCTGATCGGCTCACTTGCACAGTCCAGAATCGACGATCGATGTCGCACCCGATTAGACTCACTGCCGGTGCCGGCATCGTCACGTCGATGCCCAGAAAATGAGTCATGGAGAGACGGGCCAGAGGAACTGGCTGGTTCCGGCCTTTTCATCGCAAAGTCGCTGACTCCAAGAAGACAAGCCATGTTTTCTGAACTGTTGCAGCTCAGAAAGGAAGGAAAGCTCTTCTCAGTATTCACCAGGTCTGGAGAAATCCTCGCGTGCAGATCACGTGACTCTGTCCCGCTCCGGATCGCGGACCCGGAGGCGGTGCGCAGGCTGTCCGAGCCCGGCGCGGGCCACGGGCCGGCGCAGGGGCGAGCTCAGGTGGAGGGCCCAGTGCGGCCGGTCTCTGCGTCTGTCGAACGCATGCGGCGGCGCGCTCGGGGTGCGACTGCGGACGGTGCTTCGCCGCCCGGTCTCGGCGACCCGATCCTGGAGGTGGCGGCAACCAGCACTTTTAATTTCGACTTTGCCCTGAACAGAAGGTCTCTGTCCGAGCCGGGACCTGCTGAGGTAAACTCGACGAGAACTTTGCCGTTTCTGAGTCTGAACGTAGTTCTGAGCTGCGCACTATCCAATATGTGCCCGAGGTACCGCTGAACCACATCACGAATCAGCAGGGCTGAGTCCTCTCGGCTGGTTCGAGCCTGAAGAGCTGGCCCGGAGAAAATGAGGCAGACTAACCTTTTCTCCTGCTGTCGGCGGTCTTCGTGGAGCTCCATTTGCTTAAGACGTTGTTTCATATCACTCATCTCCTTTTGGAGCTCCACGATGTTACAGTCGGCTATCCTCTGCCGCTCAGACACAGCTGCCATCGAGTCCATAGCAAAGGAGAGTGAGGTTTCCAAAGCCGTTAGGCGCCTCTCGTTGCTGTCCTTAATCTCCTTTACACTTTTTGCGTTTTCTTGCACTATAAACGCTTTCAGTTCTACACACATATCGTTTTGCCCCCCCCCCCCTGTGTCGGGGAGCACGCCTTGCGTTTTTTGGTCATGGACCGATAGCACGCCACAAATAGCCGCACAGGCCCGTCCGCCGCCGCGGCCGCCACACATGTGTGACCACTTTTATGTTACTGAGGTCATCTCAGGTCATAAAAGGACTCCAGTAGGTTTTGGACAATAACTTGATAAATATATGGTAGAGCAATGAAACACCTTATATAATTATTTTCCTTCTCGACAATACGGATCGACTAATATGCAATATGACCTTTCCCGGTAAGGTGATGGCCTTCACCTTAGGTCAAATTCTCAAAATGCCCTATTAATGTCAAATCATTTGACCTTAATAGTTCATTTGACTCGTATCGAAAAATGGAACACGATGCCGGTTCACCCACGCTTTGCTGGGGGGGGGGGGGGTTGAACACCCCTCCTGCGGTTTTGCGCGGCCGTTTTTTGGCACACCTTGTCATACATCTGTTCTACATAAGTTGTGAAAATTTCAGACCCATGTCACTAAAGGTCAGTTCACCAGGTCAGTTCAAGTGACCTCACTACATCAAAAGTTTCAATGTCTCCTAAAGCTACACCGAGTGACCGATCGCTTTGAAACTTTCAGAGATTAATAAGAGCAACATTATGTACCAAATGTTTATCTTCGAATTTTGATATCGATGACCTAAGGTCAGATCAATTTTGCGACCTCCCGATTATAAGTCAATGGGAGAAATTTGAAAGTCGTCTTGTCTAGACGGAAGTCATTCTAAACACTCTAAAACACTGAATTACTATTATCTTTGACACACTGAACCTGAAAATGGCTCCCTTGACCCCTGAGGTCATCTCAGAACACCAATGGTGTCTGACTGTTTTTCGCGAATAACTTTTGATAAGGGCATACTAGAGCGGTGAAAACACCTTAGTTGTGTTTGGCTCGACGATACGGATCCACTGATATGCAGCTTGACCCTTACCCGTCAGGTCCTGAGGTCAAATTTTCAAGTTGATCTTTCAAGGTCAAGTGATAATTCATTAGACACGTCTTGACGAGGGGAACACGATGCTAGTAAAAGAACGTTCGTGCAAGGTTTGAGTCAAAAGTTATGCGGAAAAATGGTTTCCGAAAAAATCGGCTTTTTGGTACTTTTAGTCCCCTGCAGGCAAAACCGTTGACGGTAGGTTAACCCGCGCCCCACTGGGGGGGAGGCTATTCATAGCCCCCTCCCGTTTTTCTGCAATAACTTCCAAACCGCTTGACATATCGACGCCAAACTTTCGGTACCTTCGCCTGTATCAATTTGACACCTTGTGTCAAAATTTGAACTTCGTACCTTCCATAGGTCGGCCGGAAATGACGTCAGAGTGACGTCATGTTCGGCCGATTTTGACGCAAAACATTGAACCATGGCAATCGCTCCCAAGAGCTCAGTTTTTAAACTAGATCCAATTTCTTTGCATGAAAGGACTCAGAATAGACTGCGCTATCAAGCTGCTATCTCGGATTTTGAAATTTTGAAAATTTCGCAGATTTAATATAATAAAATTCAAAATTTATTTTTTTACATTTTTTCAAAAAGTTTTTGACTTTTCGAAAAAAAAACGGAATATATGTGATAGAACGCATTATTATAACTAACTCTAGCAAGTTTTAGCTAAATATCTTCAAAAATGGCCAAGTTATTCGCATCATTGCAAAAATTTCACAATTATTAATTTTTCAAATTAATTTTTCAGCACGTATTTGACATCGCACGCCAATATAAATAGCATCATCGTGTTCCTGAGCTCAAATTGCATCCAATAGGCACCTTTTTTGTTGAAAAATTTTTACTTCAAAATTTGACCTTTTTTGACCTGAAAGTGACCTGACCTAAGCTAAATTTCACTCAAAATGACCTCGAATGACACAGATGACATCAAATTCGAAATTTTTGGCCCAAATGGACCATAAAACATGTGTCACGTGACCGACGCATGATATAATATTTTCGTGACCTGTGATGACCTGATCCTGACCTGAAAATCAAAGTACAGGTTTGGTACCCTCAGGGTATCTAGAGCATCTGTTCACGAGTGTGTGAACCAAAAATGAACCTGATCTGACTTGTAAGACGGCGGCCAGAGCCCAAAACGTGAACAAGCAAAAATGCTAATAATTTTTACTTTGACCTGACCTGTGACGTCATCGGTGACCTCGAGGTCAATGAAATTAGGTTTCGTTCGACAGTTTTTCCGGGGCTATCAGACGCCGTTTGAATTTTGACGATCGGCCCAGTAGTTTCGGAGTTAGGAGGGGGAGGGCTATGAAGAGCCCCCCGCCCAGTAGGGCGTGTTATACGCAGACCCCAGTGGGGCGCGGGTTAAATACGAGAGAATTACTCAGAAAGAGCGTTAATAGGGCTATCAAATGTGCTTTTCCGCGGCGCTGCAGTTTTATTAGCTTCCAAGCTGTGCGTCAATTTGTTGAAAATTGTCGACATCTGACTTACACATCGGCGAATTTTGGCCTTCAATGACCTCTTTCATTGAATCATTGAATTTAAATTTTAAATAAAAGTCATTTAAAAAAATGACCTTTTAGCTAGTTAATAAAAAGAGCTATCGAATGCGACTTGCTGCGGCGCTATATCTCAATCTCTTTCTGAATCAATCTCTTATGAATCCTGAACCCTGACTTTTGCGCCGTTTTGTCGAAAAAAAATGTCAGATCGGCGAAGTTTGATTTTCGGTTGTCTCTGGGGACCTGACCTTCGACCAGTTCGACCTAACCTTAAAAATGATCTAAGTAGTTTTGTAATAGTTTTTGACGCTCTTTCGAACGCCGCCTACTGCGTGTCTTCACGTGGCCCACAAACGCACGGCAGTGTAACCGCCCCACTAGACAAGACCGTGACTTGCGCCCGCCAGCTACAAGAACAGCGGTCGGGCGGCGAGGGTTTGCGTACCGAGCAGCCTCGCTTTTAAACTCTATGCCCAGTGACGTGACACGGCTCGAGCCAGCGGCTTTTAAACCGGCAGCGAAACGTTTCTTTTATTTGGAGTGATTTACCCCGTTTACATGAGTCATTCAGTCTAAACGGAAATATCCGATTAGCCAGGGAACGGAAAAATGCGTTTCGGTGGCCCCGTTTACATGAGCCTTATCGGAAAAATCCGTTCCGGAACGGATAATTCCCTTTACGCCGGCAGCCCGAAAAATACGGATATTTTGCGCATTTTTACATGTATGGCGCAGCTCCTATCAAGCATTATTTGTGCTTGTTTTAGACTTAATTTACTTGATTCTTTAAAGTTTTGTATGTAGAATTGGAAATAATCATGGCACAAGCCATTTTTTTACTTGTGTGCTGTAAAAGAAGCGTGATTAACTGTCAGAAAGCAAGAAAACAATTGAGGTCTTGGTCAACATTGAAGAACACATCTATATTGAAAGTCTTTTTGGTTTCAGAAAAAGGCTAAGACAGCTCATAATAGTCATAGCTCATCATTATGGACCTCCAGTAAGTTGACAAAATGAAAATGCATGAAAGGATGTGCAGGATGGTGCCACACTTCAGAAAACATTGGTATGATAGTGGGTGGTGCGGGATTGTGTATACATTTTTGGTTGACACATTTGAAGCACTTGAATATTCCAGCATTTTATTTTCATTTTTTGTTTTTAGCTGCTCAGTTCTTCAAAGACAAGGGTCAGATCAGTACTAAGTGAATTGTGTAGTAGATGTGACCTGTGCTGTGCATTGCTTGACTGTCGAGTGCAACACAGTATCTATCAGTTCCATGTGTTTTAGTCATAACAGAAATTACATCTACTCACCACCAAACTTTGAGACACTATCAGTGCAATTTTCAAAATGCTTAGAATAATCCACTCTCAATCACACCAGGTAAGATGTGAAGATGAAGTCCGAGTGGTACTTATGTGGTTTGGTAGGTTGGTTGACCTTGTAGATTGGTAGGAAGTACTTTGGTATAATAGGTTGTAGGCATGTTGTAGGTGTGTTTGTAGGATGGTAGGTTGAAAGTTAGGTTGGTAGGTAAGGTTAGGTATGATTCTACAAATTCCACAAAACTTGCCAGCTACCTGCTTCCACCATCCGAGATTAACCAAACTTTCAGAGACCTTCCCACCACTGAAGAATCTACTTCTTTGGAACAATTATCTAAAACATTTAAATATTGGTGGGGGGGGGGGGGGGCAGATGGCAGTGTCACTGAGTAAATTTGGCTGTGTGTCTTGTGTATATTTTGGCATGCAGCCAAGTTCCTGTCCCAACCAGCCTGCGTGCCCTGCCGTCTGGTGGCTGTTCGCTGAAGCATAAGTTATCTGAATCACTGCTAGGAAGTTTGAAGTACCTAGGTAGAGAAAATTTTTGGGAGCATGTACTAAAGCAAAATAAATCAAGCATCATATCCAGTGTACCAAGCAGTAAATGGCACTACCATGCTGTTCCAAGTGGCTATAGGGAGCGACTGGCTGGGAAGGCTATGTTGGTTGCCCTGGAATTGAACCCTGATTGTTGAATCTAAGAAATAATGAAATTACCCCTCAACTAGAATGCTTCCCTTTTGAAGCATAGGACGTTCCTCTCAACACTTATGTAGGTACTTCATGAATCTGCCACAATGGCGCGAAATCAGGGACAAAAAGTGGATTTCATTGTCATTAGACCTACCATTCAACATGAATATGTATTTTGATGTGTAAACTAAAAAATTTCATCTATAAAACATGCATATTCATGTCATTTTCTGATAGATGCGCAAAAAATCCGTTTAGGCCTGACGTCCTAAACGGATATTTCCCATTAATTCATCGGATATTTCCGTTCCGCGTAATCGTCATTTTTGCGCGCCCAAACCAGTTTACATGAGTCGAAACTTGCGCACTTTTCGCTAAACGGAAATATCCGTTCTAAACGTCATTTTCGCTGACTCATGTAAACGGGGTAATTGTGCGTGCGTGGGTGTGCTGTTTCGGCGGATGATTGTTGTTTGCCGTGTACATACCTTTCGACTTCCCCAACCGTTTTATTCACTGACAATTGACGTTATAGCTGTTACAGGGAGTTTGAGAAATCCGTGAGTTTGCAAACTCCCTAGTGAGTTTGCAAACTCCCTGACCCATCAGTGAGTTTGCAAACTCACTAGGGAGTTTACAAATTCACTAGGGAGTTTGCAAACTCACTGACCGGTCAGGGAGTTTGAGAAATTTCAGAGTGATTGGGCCAAATAAAAACAAGTGTGCAGCATGTGGGTGGCATACGTGCCGTCCGTGATGTTAAAACAAAGGAGGCTAGCTCTAAGGTCTTGCACGCTGACAAAAAGCTTATAGATCATATGCACACCATAAATACCTTTTTTTTATTTTAAACTGCTCAGTGATTTACCCATGCATGTACCGCCGCTTTATTTAGTTATACATTTATTTAGTTCACGTCCCAATTAGACCCGTTCCACTCAAGTGTGGCTATTCCAGAGTCAGGCTAAATATATCAAAGTAGAAACAGCTCACTGTTGGTCACTTATGCTAAAGTACAGGCACACGCATCAATTCACGCCCATTCCCACTCCGCCATAGACGTATCATCGAGAGCCGGCGCTGCTGGCAGCCAGCCCAACTGCGACTGGCGCACGCTGCTTGTTTGTTTTTGTTTTGTTGGGTTAGGCCCTTTCGGTCTGACAAGACCATTTCAGAGTCGGACGAATGATAGGAATTATAGGGGGAGACATTGGTCTGGGCAGACACCCTATATGCAGAGTCGCCGGGGCTGAGCCCGTCCGAATTGACAGACCGACCAGCCCCCCAAGCACTCTTTGCACCCGGCTACGGGGTGCGCTCCCTCGGGAGCAGCGGTGCCGCTCCAAGGGAGCAGCCCGCATGAGATAAAGGTGCCTGTCCAGCCCGGAGTGGGGGTTTCGGCGTGGACGAGAAGGATTTCAGTATCCTGATTCCTGAGGATGGAAACGACGGAACGGAGGAGCACGTTGCTCCGAACGTCCCTTTACATAGCCGCGAGTAGCATTTTTTTTCTCGGTAAAACAATAAAGAATCTGTAAGCTTTTTGTCAGCGTGCAACGGTTATATAGGCCGTACCACTAGTCCCTTTTGTTTTAACATCACGGACGGCACGTATGCCACTCTCATTCCACAACTATTTGCAGTTGATTTGAGCACGACCAACGTACGACACTGTAATCAGTCTAGATATTATCGTGATATAGTCAGGGGTGGATTTTTTTGTTTTTTATTGGGGTTGCACAGCCCTGAAAGGGCGCCCAAAGCGGTTCCGAGGGGCGCAATAGTCCGGAAGTGGGCGCCACCAGGTACGGTCGTAAACTTGGCGTTGGGGGGGGGGGGGGTGAATTGGCAAAGGGGCCCCTGTAGACCCTCGCTGGGGGGCGGTATGTTAGCTTAACCCGCGTACCGCGGAGGGGGGGGGGCGAATATCCGCCCCCTCCCCCTGAAGTTTTTCGTAAGTAGCGGAAAACTTCTGAAACCAGTATGAGACCCTTATATAAGCCCGGCGTAAGATCATTTAAGGCCAGTATTGAGATTGACCCTCATAAATCGGGTGAGACCTCGCACAGCAGTATGGGTCTTTGAACTCCAACATGGGTCTTACGAGACCTGCTTGAGCCATCAGAGGTCAGTGCAGGCCCGGGGTCATCAAAGGCCAGTGCGGGGTCGTCAAAGGCCAGTTCGGAACCTCTGAGGTGGTGTGAGCCCTTGAGGCCAGCGTTGGTCCTTGAGAGGTCAATGTGGGACCCCTTGACTGGTATGGGCCCTAAGAGACATGTGTGGTGCCAATGCGACCCAAAATAGACACAACTAACGACATGGGGCTCTCAGAGACTAGCAGCGCCCTTAAAAACCTGCACGGGCCAAGCAGATCGACAGGGGCCCTCCGAGATCGGCAGAGAATAAGAAGATAGCATGAGGCGCCTATGATGGGTTTGGCCCGGGCTCTCAAAGACCTAAATGGAACTATCAGAGACCAGGGACCCTTGGCAGCAGACATGGGCCCTCAGAAACCGATGTGACCCCGATATGGTAATAGACCTTAATGCCGGCCCGCTGCGACGAGATAACGGCCCTCAAATTCCGAAATTCCGGCATGGGGACCAACAGAGACTGACAGGGAACCTCGGAGGACGGCATGAAACGCCAAAAGTTTTTCCTTGGACCACAGAGACTAAAGATGGGACTCTCAGAGTCTGGTGCGGGGCCCTCTGAGACCTGTTTTGGGCCACCAGGGTCCGGTTCGGTCCATCAGATGCCGGTTATGGCCCTCAAAAGCCGGTTTGGAATTGGGACCCTGAGTGGCCACTGGCCTGTACTGGCCCTCCAAAACCATTTGGTCATCAGAGGCCAGCCCAATATGATCCCTTACAGGCCAGTGTGGAGCTCTCGGAGGTCAATGTGGGCCCTCAGAGCCCAGTGCGAGGCACCCAAAGTTCAATCTTGAGCCCCCAGCGACCGGAATGGGTTCATCAGAGGCTAGTGTGGGTCCCTCAGAGAAGCCCGATTCGGGGCCCTCAGAGGTCGGTGTAGGGCCCTCAAAGACCAGTATTGGCCCTCAAAGGCCTGTATGGGGCCCCAGGCTCAGAGGCCGATGTGGGCCCTCAGGGACCAGACTAACCTGACACCCCAGAGACCATAATAGGGCCATCAGTGGCGGTGTAGAGACCCCATAGACCGGCTGGGGCCCATTGAGGCCAGTTTGGGGCCCTCAGAGTCCAGTGTGGGGCCTGTTATAAGCGACAGTAGGGCTCCCGCTTGCATTGTGTCTCGAACAAGACTGGTCCACATTCCAACCGCGCCCGCTGACCCCAGCCGCTGACCGCTGACCAGCAGGGGTCGGTGTTGGACCCCAGAGGTCAGCATAGGGCCCTCAGAGGCCGATGTGGACCCTTAGAGACCGGCATCGGGCCTTCAGAAGTCAGTACGGCCCTCGGGGACACCCAAAGGCCAGTCTTGGGCCCCCAGAAAAAGAAATGAGGCCATTAGAGGCGTGAACCCCCAGAGACCAGTTTGGGTCTACTTGGGAGCGCTCGAGACCAGTACAGGGCCCTCAAAGGCCAGTTTGAGGCCCACAGAGGTCGATGTGGGCTCTTAGTGACCGGCACCCAAAGGTCAGTCCTGAACCCCAGAGACAGAAATGAGGCCATCAAGAGATCAGTGTGGGGCCCTCAAAGGCCGGTTGGGGGACTCCTGATGCCGCTTTAGGGCCAGTGGAGGGCCCTGAGAGGTCGATGTGGGCCCTTGAAGGCCACTGAAGCGCCCTCAGAAGTCAGGAAACTCAAAGACCGGTATGAGGGCTGTTACATAATACCTGGCGTTGGTTTCTTGAGCCTCGTGACAATCGGGTAAGAGCCAGGGCCCCTACGCCCATCGAGGCCCATCGGTTGTTTAAGGGGGCAAATTATATGATGGCCCCTGATTTGTCTTTGGGGGGCCATGGCCCTGATGCCCCCTGCGACCTCCACTGGGCACCACCCCCACCCCCCACTGAGCGGTGAGCGGCGCACCAGGAATCGAAATCCACGATTTTTTAACTGGTCATTTTTGCATGTCCGACAGCTCTATACGGCCTTGTGACAGCTCAAGCTCTTGAGAGGAGGGTAGTACAGTCCACAGCATAAGTAATGTGCGGTTTCAGTCCTGGGTATGTTCTGCTTCTGAAGCTTAGGAATGATTAGCCAGACCACCATGAAACTTTGAATGTAGCTAGCCTGTATCGTTGTCCTTGCAGCTGCAACTTTATCTATTGACGTCTTCTTTTCGATCACTCCGCATTAAAAAATCGACAGTCAAAGCCATCCATTGAGATTGGTTAAACCACACATTACTTTAGCGGTGGGCTGTACCTACATTAGAGGGGGCGGCGATGGCATTTGCACTTGAGGCGGCAGCGCCTACACTTAGAGGGGGCGGCACCTACATTTTATGGGCAGCACCCTAACTTGAGGGACGGCACACAAACTTGAGGGGCGGCACCCACGCATGGGGGGGGGCGGCATCTATCTACATGTGAGGGAAAGGCACCCCTTTCAAGGGGTGGCACCTACACTTAGGGGGTGGCACCTACATTTGAGGGGGCTGCACTGCAACTAGGCCTTAGGGGGCGGCAGCTACACCCTAGGGGGTGCCATCTACATTCGAAGGGACGGCACCTACATTTTATGGGATGACCGATGACACCTATGCATAAGTGGCCGGGGCCGACATTTGAGGGGGCGGCGCGGCACCTTCATTCGAGGGGGCGGCACCTAAATTCGAGGGGGCGGCACCTACATTCGAGGAGGGCCAGCACCTACATTCGAGGGGGCGGCACCTGCATTCGAGGAGGGCCGGCACCTACATTCGAGGGGGCGGCACTAACATTTGAGGGGGCGGCACCTACATTCGAGGAGACAGCGCCTACATTCGAGGGATGACATTTACATATGAGGGGGCGGCACCCACATTCTCGCACCAACATTCGAGGGGGCGGCACCTACATTCGAGGGGGCGGCACTTACATTCGAGGAGGGCCGGAATCTACATTCGAGGGAGGGGGCGGCACTAACATTTGAGGGGGCGGCACTTACATTCGAGGGGGCGGCACCTACATTCGAGGGGCGGCATTTAGGTACATTTGAGGGGCGGCACCAACATTCGAGGGGGTGGCACCTACATTCGAGGGGGTGGCGCCTACATTTAATGGGCGGCGCCTACATTCGAGGGGGCGGCACCTACATTGGAGGGGGCGGCACTTACGTTTGAGGGGGCGGCACCTACATTCGAGGGGCGGCACTTGCATTCGAGGGGGCGGCACCTACATTCGAGGGAGCGGCACCTACATTTGAGGTCTGAGGAGGCGGCAACTACAATAGATAGTTGAGGGGTGACTATTGCTTCATGATGGGGAGGGCTCTTTTGAAAGATGGTGCCAAGTCAACGGGTGGCATAGAGTTTTGTGATGGCTCAGGGTTATGGGGGCGGCACCATTCGAGGCGCCCGCCGATTTATTTCAGTTGTAAAGTTGGGGTTGCACAAACCGATGTTGGGGTTGCAAAATTCAAAGTTGGGGTTGCACGTGCAACCCCAACTTAATATAAAAATCCACCCCTGGATATAGTTGGCCACTCTACGCTATGCACGCTTTTGCCTTAGCTCCAAACATGCACCAGCCATTCGTGAAAAACAGGTCCCGATTTTACCAACTGTAGTTTGCGCCATCTATCGGTAGGATTTGAAGCTCTACCTTCGGCCTACCCATATTATCCTTCGATACGGCGCACACAAAGCACTTTTATAAAAACGAATGATACCGTGACAAAGAGCATCTTCAATAGCCCCGGTGAGACCAATAAACTTTCGCCATTTACGCGTCCCGAAAGAAATATAGCCGATCACAGCGCGCAGACGGCGCCCGGTAGATGGCAGGCCCGTCGATGTTTTTCAGCAGCGAGCCGCGTCTGTCCGCGCCCAGGCGTCTGTCTGCGACTAACTCTGCCCTCCGCCGCTAGATGGCAAATGTCAGATTTGTCGCTCATGAGTATTGAAAACCAAATAAACGTGAGAATGATAAAAGAGCTAGAATTTTACGGAGATTGTTGAGACACACGCTATGGAACCGCAATGGAACTATCAGTATTCACTATTTCGGTCAGCATTTTGTGCAAACGATCGTTATATTGGTACGATCTTGAAACGTCCAAGTTGATTAGTCTTCTAAATAAGTTATTTAAAAGGAACGCCTGCAAGCTAACATTCAGGCCAGGTAACATGCTGTCGACGGCGCGTGATTAACATTTTTGCGGCCACCAGCCGTCCGTGCGGCTTACGATGGAATTATCATCTTTCTTGGGTATTTCGCCGGCCGCCGGCAGCGCATATTCTCAGTTTCCGTAATATTTTCAAGTGATTCAAATGCAATCATCAGAACAACTTTTTCCTGGCCACCGGCAGTGCATGATCAACTCATGTGATGCATTTGCAATATCTCCCAGCGATCAGAGTACGGCACCACCGTTATATTTTCAAGTGAATCACGACTTTTGCACAAATACCAAGGATGCAATGTTATGATATATTCTGACCCCCCCCCCCCCCCTCCCTGAACATGTCAGCAAGATGAGATCTCAAGTAGGTACGTGAGTATTTTGCCAAGCTGGCCGACGGCCGGAACGCTTGACAGGTGCCGCCAACTGGCGGCAGCATCTCATGCCACCTAGCGGCCGGCTCCAGCGGCCAGGCCACAGAAACGGCGAAGCGGCAGACAACCGCCGTGACGTCACTGGTGGCCGGCAGTTCATATGACGTCACTGGCGGCTGACAGCATTTCGTTGTTACTTATATCTCAGCTTCTTAGCTGTCAGATCGACACCGGACAAGCGCCAATCGATCACTTGAAAGTACCAAGTGCTTTTGCGAGCACCAAGCAAGTACCAAGTACTTTTGCAGTACCAAGCAAGTACCATTTTTGCAAGTACCGAGTACTTTGGCAAATACTAAGCAAGTACCAAGTACTTTTGCAAGTACCAAGCAACTACCAAGTACTTTCCCAAGTATCAAGCAAATACCGAGTACCTACTTTTGCAGCCTGAACAGGTTGTTCGCGAATATCTCAGCTTCTAGAAAGCCGATCGACACGGGACAGACACCATTCGATCCCAAATTTTATGCCTCATCATTTTATGCGCAAACCATAACAGACCTATGCGTAGCGATAGCGAGCAAAGATCCACTAGTCTTACACATTTGATTTTGTAGTAATAAATGGACAAGTATTGCATCGAGAGTACATGAACCTCCAGGCTCGACGAATCAAACAATTAAAACAGTTACATTAAAGGCGTACCGGTACGCCTTTAATGTAACTGTTTTAATTGTTTGATTCGTCGAGCCTGGAGGTTCATGTACTCTCGATGCAATACATTTGATTTTATTTGGCCCAATCGCTCTGGAATTTCTCAAACTCCCTGACCGGTCAGTGAGTTTGCAAACTCCCTAGTGAATTTGCAAACTCCCTAGTGAGTTTGCAAAGTCACTGATGGGTCAGGGAGTTTGCAAACTCACTAGGGAGTTTGCAAACTCACGGATTTCTCAAACTCCCTGTAACATAGCCACCGTAGTGTCTGCTGACGTAAATATAAAATATAAAATATCAATATAAACTGAGTTAGAAGTGGGTGTTCAAACACCCCCAGCAGGTTCAACTAAAAAAAAACCCGAACGCTGGAGGTGGCACCGCACTGCTAGGCGGGGGCAGCATCGCAATAATGTGCGGCACTGCGCTGAGGGGCACCACTTGCATTGAGGGGTAGCATTGTACGGTGAAGGGGCGGCGTCGTCCCATTGAGGGGTGGTATCGCAACGAGGGGTGGCACAAACGAGGCTGCCTTATAAAAACGCTTGGCACATCCTAGCCCAGCTCGGCGACCCCTGGCTGCTGCAACTTGAAAAGGGCCCTTGGTGTCGATGAGAAAGCCCCTTTGTCAAATAATTACCTATCGTCAGTGGTTTCGGGGGGGGGGGGCGCTATCGATCTTGAATGGGGTGGGGCGACTGAAGTCTCCATTCGGATGGGCGTCCGTGACTACTGGAGGGCGCCAACGACCTCGGATAGGACGAATGTGATCTTCAGAAGAGCACCGGGTGCTCTAGCTAGGTGCAATGCTTGGATGGGGTCTCTGCTGCCTTCAGTAGGGCGTCGGACGCTCTGGAGGGGCGTCATTGATCTCGGATGGTTCGACTGGGATTTTCAGAGGGGTACCAGTGGTTTCAGAGGGGCGCCATTGATCTAGGATGGGCCGACTGAAGTCCCGGTTCAGGTGGGCGCCAGTGGCTCTTGAGGGGCGCCAGCGACCTCGGATTGATGGTGCGACTGTAATGTTTAGAAGAGCGTTGAAGGCGCCATTGGGCATGGATGGGGCCACTGTTGCCTTTAGCAGGGCGCCGGACACTTTGGGTGGGCGCCTTGAGCTTGTGTGGGGCGACTGTAGTCTCAAGGGGCGTTGTCTTAGATGGGGCGAATGTGAGTCTCAGATGGGCGCCGGGTGGTCTAGAGGGGCGCCATCAACCTTTAATGGGGCGACTGCTCCGTTCTGGTGGGTACCAGCGGCTCTACAGGGGCGCCATCGACCCTGGGGGTTCGGAATTTCTGGTTTCCGGAGGGGTGCTCTTAAACATTGCGGACTCAGATCCTATTTCGGGGTGCCCTGGAGAACATTGGGGTATCCAGGCACCCCAAAGGGATATTTAGTTCGATCCCTGTCTCCACATCACTTTTTAATTCATGTTCCCTCTGTAAAACGGCATCAGCCTATTCGGCGCTAATTGGGGCGTAATATGGGCGGCTGGGCGGAAGGGGGGGGGCATGGCCCCCATGGCCCCCCTGTCTACGCCACTAGTCATGGGTGACCTTGAGGTCAATGAAATTAGGTTTCGATCGACAGTTTTTCCGGGGCTATCAGATGCCGTTTGAATTTTGACGATCGGCCCAGTAGTTTCGGAGTTAAGGGGGGGGGGCTATGAATAGCCCATCCCCCTGTAGGGCGCGTTATACACAGACCCCAGTGGGGCGCGTTATACGCAGACCCCAGTGGGGCGCGGGTTGACAATGGTCTCGCTTGAACGGCTTTGCTTAGAAATATATAAAAATAAAAACACAAAATATTTTTTTTTAATTTCTTATAGGTATCTTGCTTTTTGGTGTGCTTACCCCAACAACCAGCAAACAGAAACGCGCAAAATTGCATGAGGAAAGCGTTATTGAGTTCTCCAACTTAAAACGTCAAAGAAGATTATCCAATTAGAAGCAAGCATTCTGAAGAGCTTTACGAGGACTCGCGCTGCATCTGCCCGCGTCGTCTCAACATGCTGCTGGCAGACAATGTCGAACACCAATTAAAAACGCCAATGTATTAGGCGAATCGGTTCACCTTAGCTTGAAATCTAGTCTTTTTCGTGGCAACGTCATACACATCTGGTTAAGACCTTGGCGATCTGTTAAGCACCATAGAAATTGCTCCCTAGCGCTGTCAGTTTATGTTTTTGAGACGAATGGCTCCGGATAACGTGGTTTTAGCATATAACGAGCAAAACTGCTATCTCAACTCCATTCCCCATGTTAGACATGAACATGTCCCATTAAGCAAAAGAACGGCTAAAAGTGAAACTTGGTGAGAACGAGCTTATGGGACACCTTGTAATTGTATCGTGCAATGACATCCATAACATTGAAGCTCTGTGTTTCAGAATGGTGTGGCCAAAAGGTGGGACCTAATGAAGGTCCATGACTCTGTGGCAGTGCTGATCCACAACACTAGCAGAAATGTGCTGGTTTTTGTAAAGCAGTTTCGACCAGGTAAGAAATAATCCGTGGTATCAAATATCCAAATAATGTTAAAAATATGAATAAAGAACTTGAAGCTGTATGCATGTGGTTTGAAGCAAACAAAATGTGCAAAAAAGAACATTTACAAAGTAAATAACCATTTTTTATAAATTTAGTCTGAACCTTTTTATAGGAAGGATTTATAAGGTATCTTGCGCTCGCTCCGCGTCGCTTTGGCCATTAACCCACGAGCCGCTGGGGGGGGGGGGGCATAAAGTTGCCCCCCTTTACGTTTTGTGAAATATCTATGAAACCTGATGAGCTACGAACGTGAAACTTGGCATAGCTTCAAATGAATACCTAGGCAATGTTTGAGGAAAGTTTGGTGGTTGTAGCACCTAAGATGACGTCACAGTGACGTCATAAAGTTTTGTCGTTTTCCGATATCGACCGTTTCTGATGACGCTGAGCATGAAACTCAACTGTAAATGAGCTAGACAGCACCTGCTGTCATCCTAAAACATCTATCTACACTTCCACCTAGTTTCTGACCAATAATCGACCCTTTATATACGGTCCCATATATCTGATGTATCGTGAGGAATATGAGAGTCGCAAATCTATAATTTCACTTATGACGTCACTCTGACGTCATTTCAAATGGGATTGACACCAAATTTGGACACAACCTTGGCTAGGTATTCAGAAAGATGTGTGCAAAGTTTCGCTTCTCTATCTCTTCGCGTTGCGACGATATCGTCGCAGAAGTAAAGGGGGGCAACTATATGCCCCCCCCAGCGGCCGGCGTGTGGCGCGGAGGCCCAGCGGCCGCCGGGTTAAAAGATTCGGGAGAAAATTTGGGATCGATTGGTATTTTCCGGTGACGATCAGACGTCTAGAAGCTTAGATATTCCCGAAAAACTTGTTAAGCTTGCAAAAATGCTTGTCAGATAACGACTGGAGAATCAATGATATGAGTAATTTACTATAAACTTAATTTAATTAATGATTAATGACCTTACCCTCGTAGTTTGAAAAAGTTAGATCAAAACACTTGTTTATTAATAATTTCGAGCACAGCTCTTCATCAGAATACAAAGCTAAAAATGTCACGATAAAAATCCAATCTTTGACTGCATAACTCATTGCAAAATATTTCCCGCCAAACATTTTTGCGCGCAAATTCTTGAGCAAATAGTACAATCAGGTTCAACCGTTTTCAAGATCTAACACCATGTTTGACCTAAAAATTAAATAAAGTGTTACACATCCAACCAACAAAAATATATCACTTTATAATACCTCGACCAATAATTTGAGGCTATTGCTTACATGCATTGTTAAAAGCTTATTTAAAAAAAAAAAAAACATTCGCAATCAACCTGCCTATCTCTACTGATATCAATATCACGATAGCCTAAGGTCAAATAGCCAACGCTAATATTCTTTTAACATTCATGTCACACCCCATGGTGAAACATCACAAAATCACAATGCGAACAAAAACACACACACAAACACATATTAGCTCATGAGTACGCGCATACATATTCATTATATATATCTTCATGAGTGTCACAAATGTGGCTCATCACATGATCGGCCATGAGGTCACGTTCGAATTGAGGACAGGCTTTCGATTCCTGATAAAGATCGACTCCGCAATCTTTCGATCTGGGTGATCTTTGGCCCTATACAGAATTCTAGCCTCGATGGGGGATGGAGTGAGGCCAATGCCAGGATGGCACTCTGTAAAGTGGTCACCCATAGACGTGTCCTCTTTTCTGTTGGCGATATCCCGGTAATGCTCATTGAACCTCAACCGTATGGGTCTCTTGGTTTCCCCCACATACTCCGTCATGTCACCATTTTCCATACATGCCTTGCATTGTAACGAGTACACAACATTCTTTACAGTACACTGTCCTTCGAAACCACTCTTACAGATGTTGCAGCGGTTTCTGCCTGGACAGAGCGGCTGTGTAAAAGCTGAGCGAACTAAACTTTTTCTGAGTTTGTTTTCATTCCTCCACGCAAGCCTAACGTTAAGTCCCGATCTCTTCACCACATACTTTACTTTGTGTAGCAAGTTCTCATCAATGTACGGCAAAGTCAAAAATCCATCAGATCCCACTTTACTTTTGTTAACGTTCTTGTTTTTCTTAGCTCTGCTCAACCTCACCTCCCGGATCAGCCTTTTTAACAATTTGGGCGAGTACCCGTTCCCCAACAATAAAGAACGAATCTTTTCCACGCTGGCATCTTCCTTACTGCCAGCGTGGAAAAGATTCGTTCTTTATTGTTGGGGAACGGGTACTCGCCCAAATTGTTAAAAAGGCTGATCCGGGAGGTGAGGTTGAGCAGAGCTAAGAAAAACAAGAACGTTAACAAAAGTAAAGTGGGATCTGATGGATTTTTGACTTTGCCGTACATTGATGAGAACTTGCTACACAAAGTAAAGTATGTGGTGAAGAGATCGGGACTTAACGTTAGGCTTGCGTGGAGGAATGAAAACAAACTCAGAAAAAGTTTAGTTCGCTCAGCTTTTACACAGCCGCTCTGTCCAGGCAGAAACCGCTGCAACATCTGTAAGAGTGGTTTCGAAGGACAGTGTACTGTAAAGAATGTTGTGTACTCGTTACAATGCAAGGCATGTATGGAAAATGGTGACATGACGGAGTATGTGGGGGAAACCAAGAGACCCATACGGTTGAGGTTCAATGAGCATTACCGGGATATCGCCAACAGAAAAGAGGACACGCCTATGGGTGACCACTTTACAGAGTGCCATCCTGGCATTGGCCTCACTCCATCCCCCATCGAGGCTAGAATTCTGTATAGGGCCAAAGATCACCCAGATCGAAAGATTGCGGAGTCGATCTTTATCAGGAATCGAAAGCCTGTCCTCAATTCGAACGTGACCTCATGGCCGATCATGTGATGAGCCACATTTGTGACACTCATGAAGATATATATAATGAATATGTATGCGCGTACTCATGAGCTAATATGTGTTTGTGTGTGTGTTTTTGTTCGCATTGTGATTTTGTGATGTTTCACCATGGGGTGTGACATGAATGTTAAAAGAATATTAGCGTTGGCTATTTGACCTTAGGCTATCGTGATATTGATATCAGTAGAGATAGGCAGGTTGATTGCGAATGTTTTTTTTTTTTAAATAAGCTTTTAACAATGCATGTAAGCAATAGCCTCAAATTATTGGTCGAGGTATTATAAAGTGATATATTTTTGTTGGTTGGATGTGTAACACTTTATTTAATTTTTAGGTCAAACATGGTGTTAGATCTTGAAAACGGTTGAACCTGATTGTACTATTTGCTCAAGAATTTGCGCGCAAAAATGTTTGGCGGGAAATATTTTGCAATGAGTTATGCAGTCAAAGATTGGATTTTTATCGTGACATTTTTAGCTTTGTATTCTGATGAAGAGCTGTGCTCGAAATTATTAATAAACAAGTGTTTTGATCTAACTTTTTCAAACTACGAGGGTAAGGTCATTAATCATTAATCAAAATGCTTTAATATGATCCTCGCACAAGCACTGAGAAACTTAAAGAACATTAAACTTAATTTACCTATCGCTTATGTTTCCTTGTAGGTATTAATTAATGTCGATATTAATTCGTTCAAATTCCAAATTTCAAGTGCCTAATGATATTTCATGTATTGTACCTATTTATTCTAACGTCTAATGACGGCCTGCCTACTGTAACGTCTAATGGACGCATCTACAGGGTGTCCCATAAGTTCGTTCTCACCTAAATTTTACGTTTTTAGGCCAGGGCCTCCTCTAAGGATTTTTCACTGGGTGGGCAAAGTTTTCGCTACTCCCCTGCCCAAGGGTGGATCCAGCCACTGTTTTGGGGTTCAACCAATTTCATAACCTGTTACCGGGGGGGGGGGCGGGGGTGAGGCGAAATAAGCAGTGCCGTTATTGGAAATAAGATGATAGTTTGCAAAGTTAACGTTTGTCGTATGTTTTATGGTTAGCAATGCTCGAGGGATTCGTTCCAGAGTTACATGTACAGCCCTCTGCAAACTGCGTGGTAGGTAGGTATTCTTATTCGGTATTCTTGCTATTTTGACAATGCACCAGTTTTTGTGACCTTGTGACCTGACCTCGGGTCACTGGAACCTAAAACTCCAAGGCCAAGTGACAAACAGATGCTCCAAGTCGTGTCTTAAATTTGGTAGTGCTACGTGCTATAGAACTCACGCTATCAACGAAAAACTCTGGCATTCGGTTGCCGCTTAACTGTTAGTCCAATTTCCCCCTGACCTTGTACCGGGTTTGTGACCTGGTGACCTGACCTGAAAAGACTAGAGACCTGAAATTTTCAGGACAAGTGCCAAAAGGCTGCCCCAGAGGGTATGGGAAATTTGAGCGCCGCCGTTTTTACGTTATTTGTGAAAAACCTTAGGGGGGTGCATCAACCCCCCTCATCGGGCGAGGGCTAACTAACATAATACATTGTAGTAAAGGCCAGGGGCGTCGCCACGGATTTTTGAGTGGGGGGTCGGGTTTCTAGTCTTCACCCGATGGGTAGGGGTGATTTTTTGCCACACTTCCCAGTTTTGTGCGTGCGTATGTGTGTGTGTGTGCGCGTGTAACAAATCGGCGCGCAGCGCCGCGAAATTTGGTATAACCTATTAGGTAGGTATACCTACCTACATCACTTGCGTAAAAATTATCACTGGTCACTTAAGGCCAGGTCGCCATGTCAAGTTCAGTTATACATACGGTATACCTCTATCAAACTTTCCCCTCTCGCCATTCTTGTAGCTTTTCTCCCATAACTTCGAAATTTGGTACACTGTATACCTAATGTATGGGGTTATATGTGTCAGCAATTCATGATTCTGAGGATTTACATCTATGATCTGGAGGCAGGTCAAATACGTGACCTCATCATGAGAAAATAATGAGAAATTAGAAAAAGCACGAATGCCTCCTGCTTTGAAAACGTTCGTCAGAAACGCAAAATATCTTTGGAGCCATGACAAATCAGCTCATCATTGCCAGGGACAGGGTGCAACTTATGGCGAGTGATGACTCGAAAGGTCATTAGTGGAAATGTCCATCGAGGGCCACCAGCATTTTTTTTTCTACAACTTTTGACGAAGACGCGGTAGAGCGATGACAGCACCTGGAAGGTGTTCATTGTTCAGCTCAACAACACGGATCCATTCATATGCAGCAGGAGGTCCTTTTTCGATCAGGACATAACGTTGACCTGAGGTCGTTTTAACGTTAATTCTGAATGGTCAAATTTTAACTCATGTGACGCGTCTCAAAAGAGATAAACACGGTGGTGACAAGACAACATATGTAAATACAATACAAATTCACGGAATCTAAAGTTATTGCAAAGCAAATGTTTCGGCAGAATCTGTCCAGTTCGCTGTTTGCCTTCTATGGGCAAAACATAGACCTGAGATGAAATCTGACGCGAATCTAGCGAAAGAGCGTTGAAAGAGCTATCGAATATGTTTTCTGCTTCACTGTAGCCCTTCTATTGGTGGGTTCCTGGGCCCTGTTTCACCGGTGATAGCAGCACGCTGCTTTTACACGTGTCAAATTGGGTTTCCATGGAAACATCAACAGGCCCGTTGCTCCAACACTACCGCAAGTGTGACGTCAGCTCGCGCAATTTGATAGCAGCGTGGTAGCAGCGTCCCGTGAAACACCGCCCCAGTCGCTAACGTATAACGTATACTAAAGTAACGCTGAGGTATGCTTTCGAGCCCTGATCGATCTAGAGGTTTGCAGAAAAAGAGCATGCTGCCCGTGACGAGAGAAAGCCGATGATACCCATTTACAAGGTTTCGGGTCATCTCAGGACTCAGGTCATCGCCAATAAGTAGGGAAACTCGGGACCTGCTAGAACTTTGCGAATGTAAGTTGTGATGGTTTTTCGAGGTTCTGATTACGAATGTTATCTTAGTTTTGAACGAAGATGATGACTCCATGCATTTGGGGTAGATCAGGTCAGGTCAGATCAACCAGTACCTAATAGTGGATGACCACCACCGATTGCTTCCTAACATGTTATACATATGTATAAGCAACACAACTACTTCTTAAATGTTCAGATTGGCGCTAAGTTCAAAATCAGCTCCAAAAACTATCCTATACCTAAATTAACCCGCGCCCGGCTGGGGGTCCTGGATTTCCACGCCCTGCTGGGGGGGGGGGGTTGAACACTCCCCCCTTCTAACTCGGCTCCTGGGCCACGTAGCGATACGCGGAAGGCGGCGTTCGAAAGAGCGTCAAAAATAATGAGGAAATCACTTCGGTCAATTTTTTGGTCAGGTCAAAGGTCAGGTCACCAGAGGTCATTGAATGCAAAATTTCGCCGATTTCCAGGTCGAATGTTGACAATTTCCAAGAAGCTAACGCATAACTCGGGAACCAATAGAGATACAGCGCCGCGGAAAAGCGCATTCGATAGCCCTATTAACGCCCTTTCTGAATAATTTTATTTGACCTAACGTCAACGGTTTTGCCTGCAGGGGGCAAAAACTGCAAAAATAGCCGATTTTTTCGGAAACAGTTTTTCTGCAATAACTTTTGACCCAAGCCTTGTACAAGCTTACTTTTACCGGCATCGTGTTCCTCTCGTCAAGACGCATCGAATGAACTATAACTTGACCTTGAAAGGTCAACTTGAAAATTTGACCTCAGGTCAAGGTCATGACCTGACCGGAAAGGGTCATGTTGCATATCAGTCGATCCGTATCGTCGAGCTGAACACATCTAAGGCGTTTTCATCGCTCTAGCATGCCTCTATCAAAAGTTATTTGCGAAAAACTGTTAGATACCATTCGTGACCTAAGATGACCTCAGGGCATAAACAGGGGTCACGGACATCATTTTCATGTTCAGTGTGTCTAAACCACTTGTAATTCAGTGTTTGGGAGTGTTTATAATGTCTTTCGTCCAAAAGAGGCGCATTTCAATTTTCTCCCATTGACTTATAATGGGGAGGTCGCAAAATTGACCTGACCTTAGGTCATCGACATCAAAATTATGAGAAATACATTTTGTACATGCTATTGCTCTCAGCAATCGCTGAAAGTTTCAAAGCGATCGGTCACTCGGTGTAGCTATGACAGACATTGAAACTTTTTATAAGGTGAGGTCACTTTAAGTGACCTGGTGACCTGACCTTGAATGACCTTGGTCTGAAATTTTCACAACATGTGTAGAATTGATGTATGATAAGGTGTACCAAAAACGGCGGCGCGATATTCGCGAAAAACCACAAGGGGGTGTTCAAACACCCCCCCCCCCCCCCCAGCAGGGCGCGGGTTAAAAGCATGTTATGAAAAATTTGAATCAGGGATATCGATTTATTTTTAAGTAGGTGATTAACTTGAGCGCACCGGAAGTTTCGTTGCAATCGGCTCCTTTTTGCGCGACTTCTTTTCTTTGCGAAAGCCCGAGACGGTCTCATCTGACTCCCTGTCCCCTACTGTCCACAACATGTGCACAGCTAGTTGTGACGGTAGCCATGGGGCTGAGGCTAGTTTGTAGTTTTGTAGTTAGGTACTGATCCGACGAATCGACTGCGACCATTTTTTTAACGATCAGACGAACGCTCGGGGCAGTTTTGGCGCGTCCAATCCTTTGAGGGATAAAAAGGTACTAGAATGGTGGCTACTTAAAAGTATTGTTGTGCTGGTGTTCCCCGCCCACAGCTAATTGAACTTAAGCTAATTGGCTAATTGGCTTTAGGGAGCTCTTGAAGCGATTCTGAATCTGATGTACATATTTGTTGGTGTTGCTGACGCCTGCTTCACTGACATAAAAGCTAAAAAAGCATACTCAACATCGCAAAAAGTGGGGGGTCGACACCCCCATTTTTCAAGAGTGGGGGGGGGTCACGACCCCCCCGACCCCCCCGTCGGCGACGCCCCTGGTAAAGGCTACCCGAACCGGTAATGATTCTTGCTTATTTGTTCAGCTCAGCCGTAATTAGAGATTTAGCTGGCTTTGTCCATGAATAACAATATCGGCAGGGGCGTAGCCAAGGGGGAGGGGCCACGGGGGCAATGGCCCCCTCCCTTGAGCGCAAAACGCGCCATGGGAGAGCCCCTCAGGCCCCGGGATATTTTTTTCAAACACTGGATAAAACGTCTGTTACTCGGAAGAAAATTGATATCGAAGTTTCATTCCTCTGGCCTTCTGATGACCCAATGGGCCCCTGCACTCATCCGATGACCCCCGGTTTTCTGGGGCCCCTGGTCGCCTAGGGGGCCCCGGTCGCTTGAGGGCTAGCCGCCTGGGGGCCTGGTCGCCTGGCCCCTGCCCCCTGGTCGCCTGGAAGAACGTTTGTCACCTGCAGTGGCATAGCCAAGGAGGGGGCCAAAGGGACCATGCCCCCCTGGAAGCCAGGGGTCCTTATTCTATAGGGGCCCCTGGCTGACACAGTGGGCCCTTGGCGACGCAAAGGCCCCTGCGGCAGATCCTTTGACACAGCTGAGTAGTTATACTTTGGCCAAGAGAGCCCCAATTTTAGAGCCTTGGGGCCCTATTGAAACCAGGGGGCCAGTTGGATGGGATGGGTCCAACTAGGGTCCAACGGTGTGTAAACAGAATAAATGCGTTCCGACTGTTGGTCTGACCCTATATCGGTTTGAGGGAGCTCGGATCGGATCCACTGTCGATCTGAGGGACCCCTATCGGTTTGAGGAAGCCCTCAAATGCCCTGAACGGGTCCTTAGTTTGTCTAAGAGAGCCCTCCGTCGGCATGACTGGGCCTCTGCAAGTGCAAGGAGGGCTTTTGTCGGTCTTAGTGGCCCTTAGGCGGCTTATATGACACTCAGACGGCTTACGAGTTACGAGGCTCTCATGCGCTGTAGGGGCCTCTGACGGTCTGAAGAACCCTCATCCGACCTACGGGCCCTCAGACCGCCCTCAAAACCGACTGGCGACTCTATGAAGCTATTCGTGGGCCTATCTAACAGGGGCCCATGGACTGCTTACCCCCTAAGTTCTAATATTTTTGTTAATAAATATTTTTCCCTATTTATTTGGGCCCCCTCCAAAAAATATTGGATGCAACCAGATGGCTTTTTGGATTTTGAGGGGGTTATCTTGGGCCCCTGTGCGTTTGGCCCCCTCCTTGAGGAAATCCTGGCTACGCCCCTGAATATCGGGCAACCATAAAACTTTTTTTGACCTTCAAACAGCATCCAGTTTGCTTAAGACCAGAAAGGTAGTACCGGACGCCCGGCCGGACCAGAATTTTTGCATTTGCTTCTGGGTGGGCAAATCGACGCCACTGGGTGGGCAATTGTGGTGACTGGGTGGGCATTTGCCCACCCAGTGGGTATGTTAGAGGAGGCCCTGTTTTAGGCTCTCTTGCTTAACCCTATTCCTGGCGGGCTCCGCCGGGACAAGAAACTGGCGGGGGGGGGGGGGGGGGCGATTCGGCCCCCCCCCTTCAGATCTCAAAAACTACACATCGCAGTGACAAACGGTAAACGGCATCGGATACGCACGGTCAAGATCTACAATTTTTACTAAGGTCATTTTCAGGTCAGCTCAAAGATGACGTCACAGGGGTCGAAAAAGTCAAAATGGCGGCGCTAGATATGGAGAGAGTTTTTCTCGAATAACTTTCGAATTAGTCAAGATAGGAACAAACTAAGGGCATCATCGTGATCCTCTCGTCAATCCGCATCGAATGATATATATGTTGACCTCGAAAGGTCAAGGTCAAAGGTTGACCTCAGGTCACGTGACCTCGAGGTCATCATGTATATCATTCGATGCGTCTTGACGAGCTGAACACAATGAGACCATCCACGCGTCTGTATCTTGTTCCTGTACGGAGTTATTGGCCAAAAACCTTTGGTGACCTTTGATGACGTCACATGACCTCACAGCTGCCCAACAGCAAAACAGACCTCAAGGTAGTGAAGGTTGATCGTATATGAAGTCATGTATGGTATATGGGGCCATTCCGACCCGTTTTAGTGGTAAAAACAGGGAGTTGATTTTTCCCCCATTGACTTATAATGGGGAGGTCGCGAAACTGACCTGACCTTAGGTCACCGATATCAAAATTCCGAGAGATACAAATTGCACATACTGGTACCCTAACTAAAGCCTGAAGAGAAGAAATTGATCGGTCAAAAGCTCTAGCTCTGGCGTGATTGCAAACTTTTCTGAGGTAGGGTCACCAAACCGCCTCTGGTGACCTGACCTGAGGTCAGATCAACTCAAAATTTTCAGACATGTTGCGTAGAAGCCTTTTAGGAAAAGTCAGAAAATTTGAGCTTCCTAGCTCAACGCGTTTGGGAGAAATAACCAAAAAACCTCAGGGGGGCTCCTGAGGCCCCCCCCCCCGCCAGGAATAGGGTTAAAGGTAGTGTGCCACCTTTGAAAGATTTCCCATTTTATTTTTCCTAGGATAAGAAGCTTCTGTTTTTACCTAATATCGCAAAAAAAAAAATCAAAAATGGGCCTGGAATAGTGCCTTTTTCGCCTAAAAGTTTATCGGTTTTTAGATATGTATAACAACTGTAGTGGGCTCACCTGCAAACAGGCGTCGGGCAACAATCGCGAATGCGGCGCACTTGTGACAATAAGCAAAGGTCATTATAGTGTTACGACCATACGACGTACGGGAATGAGTTATCAGCTGTCTAATCGTAGACAACACAATGTCGAGCCTTAAACTGTAAGCCCGTATTGGTATTGTTTCTTTTATTTGGCTGTCAAACATTATTTATGGTTTGAAATATGATTTTATGTAAAATAATTGATATGAAAAAGCCGTCTTATAAGTTATGACCCCATTTCACCACACGCAAGTGGCAGAAATGACAATGATCAGCTGACGCATTTTTCTTGGCCGAAGTCAGAGCGCGCGGCCCGACGCACCACGCGTATTTGGAAATTCCGACCTCGACGAGCATCAGAAGCCAACTAACAGGCGTGTTCGAAACCGCAGGAGCTGATGATGAACGGGTTTATCGAAACTTGATTGGATGAGCATATCGGTAATAGCGATTTCAGTGTGTGCATTTATTGTTCATAGTGGTGTGAAATGTGGTTGGGGTACGACCGACAACCCGTCGGGGCGAATTTCGCACTGGGGTACTCAAAATTTGAAGAATTTAAGACGTTTCCATGAGTTTTGAAGGTATGGATAAGTTCTAAAAATCCGGTTCTCCTTATCTGGGCCATTAACTCCATACGGTCCAAGAAAGCTGGCACACTACCTTTAAAGGCACGCTGAAGTTGGTTCGTTACTGGGCCTACGTGGTTGCCATGGCTGGTAGAAATATGCTCCACAGTAACTAATTTCTGTAGACAAAATAGTTTTTGCTAGAGAGCCCGTTTCCTACACAGACGGCTAACGCCGCAACATAGAGGTCTCCAATACGGGTACGTCTCGGTATTTAGTCAGCACGTGACCATTCGCGACGATTGAGGGTGATTGAGGCCGAACAGTCTGTAGACAATGTCCATCGCTAACTGGACGCACAGTCAGCAAGTGACACCGATGATTTGTCGGGAGTCAATCATTGCAAGTTTATCCTCTTTTTTTGTCAGCTTTCAGGAGGGAGCCATGTGGCCAAAACTGTGTGGCGCCAAAGTGGCCATCAAAAAGGTCAAAGGGTTAGAAAGTTGGTAAGCAGACTTTTTCAGGATGGATTACCCAGATGGGTGACAGCACGTGATCGCCTGAGGCGGTGGGGGGTAAAAATATTTTCGTCATTTAATGCTCAATTCAATCGCTGCGACTTTTTACAAGACCTTCTTCTCGTCGTTGTTCCTTGCTTTCAACGACTGGTCCCCGAGTGATGACTATCCTCACGCAAGTTAGGATGAATGGAGCTAGCAATTAAGCCCAAAAAACATATCGAAAATGTTACAAAACACTTCTTTTGAAGGAGATGAATTGAATGGTTTTGGAGCCTCACGAAACATGTTTCAGATATGACGCGTAAAATAAACTGACGCACTTTTGTGAACAAAAGTGTGAGCCACAGCTCCGTAAGCACTTGTTGACAAATGAAAATCGTAGGTGCTGCTCGGTCGCCATAGCAACAAGTAAGCGTCACAAACTTCGAACACTATCTGAAAGCGCCAAGTTCGACTACATCGAGGGCGATGGGTAATGGTTGCCAGCTGATTGAATTAATGAAACGCGAATAAATTCAATTTTTGTTTGGGATTGCGAGTAAAATCTGTTTGTTAATTTCAAATATCATTGAATTAGTTTTGTATATAAAATAACTACAAACGCCTCCGTGCAAGGAATAAATCAAGGCTTATGAAAATCGTGAGTAGGGTTGGGAAAAGCAGAAAAAGGATCACGTGACTGGTCCCAACCTTATCTGTAAGAATCTTGGGATTACCAGCTGTCTAAGAGTGTTCTTTCGGGGTACATAACTCAAGGTGACTTAACCCTCGCCCGCACATGGGGGGGGTTGGCCCCCCCAGCTAGTCTTTCTGCTCTGCACTCAACATTTTTAGAGCTAGAAGGCTGATTTTTGGTATAGCTGCTCCTCTATCCTTTCTTGATGTTTACTGAAAATTTCAAGTTTCTGTGATTTTTGGTTTCGGAGATATGACCTTGTTTTTAAGGTCATGTCATGACCCAAATGGCCAATTCTCAACATCTTGCGTTTGCCATGGGCCTTGTGAGCTTTTGACACCTTGATTTCGGCCTTTTTTGCCAATCTTACCTCCCACCTATCATGGAACATGTTGTTCGACGATGTACAGATGTCAAGGTCAGAGTCAAGGTCAACCTATAGGTGGCGCTGGCTACGCAGCGCGGAACCGCTGTGTTTGCTCTGTACTTTTTGTTTATTTTCTTAGTGATATAAGTGCTGGACCTGACCGTTTTTGTGCAAGCATGTTTAGACAGAAGATCTGGACGTGGCTGTGTGCTCTGATCGTGACTGTGATCACCGGTTGTGATATTCTGAGGCCCTCGTCTGGTCCGGGAGGTGCGCCACATTCGCCGCCACTCCGTGGCACGGCCCCGACGGTACCCGTCAGGCCGCCAGCCACAGTGACCTTGAACCAAGCCCTGGGGCGACGGCAGCTGACAGTCGTCAACAGCAGCCCCATCCACAGCACAGAGGGAGCTGGCGACGCGCCTGCCATCTATACGAGACAGACTCTACTACAACTACGAAACTCGCCGCACATTCTCCGGCCACCGAGCGCGGTAACAGCGGTCATGCAGCGGCTCGGCATCGCACGGAAACGGAGAGGCATCAGAGGTGGTAGAAAATCACGGCGGCCGATACCGGTTGTCACGACCGACCGAGTGAACCGTGATCGTCCAGCGCCGCGGAGTAGCATCCTCAGCTGCCCGAGACGGATGACCGTCGCGGAGACGCGCGCCATCTCGCGGCCGCCTCCGACACCGCGTGACGGAATGCTCGTCTGTTATGCGAATGTCCGATCGCTGACGGCCCACTTCGAAGAAGTCACTGCACTTATCGACTGCCAGAAGCCAAGTCTTCTTTTTCTGACGGAGACCTGGCTGACGGACAACGTACTGGACTCTCACCTAGCGTTTAGTGGGTATGTTACAGGCAAAGTGAAAACTCGGGCATTTTGCAAAATGCCTAGGCAATTTGCAAAATGCCTGACCGGCCAGGCATTTTGCAAAATGCCCAGGCAGTTTGCAAACTGCCTGACCCACCAGGCATTTTGCAAACTGCCTGAAATATTTTTCCAGGCATTTTGCAAAATGCCTGACATCAAACTCGCACTAGCGACGATGTATAGGTAAGCATCATTTGTAACTGCCGCTTACAAAAGTTAATCGCTGTCAATGCTTACCAAGGGAGGGGATACTGCGTTCTCCGGGTAGCGCCGCCGAGTTCAGGTCACTGAGCCTCAGCGGCCGTCGGGTGCCGAACACCGGGCGTGGTTTCGTGGGTAAACATGCGCTCGGTACAATGATTGTACTGTTTCTAGGAGCTCTTGGTGGCTTTTTGAAAATACTATGGGTGGATATTAATCAGAAAAGAATACTCTTCCAATTTACGAAAATTTGATTGCTGCACGTTTAGGTACATTATCAATCGTCTCTGCCGGAACAGTTGCCCACCGGGGCAGAATACTGGACATCGCAGCTTTTACACACGGCTACAACTCCGTATATACGAAAGGTACGGAGACGGTGGCTCAAGTCCATTCAGCGTTGGCTCCATGTCGACAGAATTGACGCAATACGTAGGTATACAGAGTGTCACGAACTTGATACGCGGTTGGCGCGGTCTTGTCCCTCCATGCCCCTCCTGAGTGTTGAATGAATGTAATTTGAACGGGTCCGGCACCAGGGCATCTGGACCAGGGCACTCGGCATCTAAATCGGTCATCCCCCGGTATCTGAAGATTTTACCCTGAAGCTGAAGCCGCTCAACCTCAGGCTGCAACCCTGACTTACCGTCATCCATAAGTGATGCAGCTGGATTTCGACAAAACCCACCAAATCTGGACCATTCAGGACTAGAGATTCAGACTTTTCAATGATGAGGCCGTGAGGCGATAGTAGCCGTTTTCACGACGGCCATCTGGTACACATTTGGTTCACATCTGGTGCAGATTAGGTGCATATTTGGTCAAACTGGTTCAGTGTGTCTCTTAGTAGCCATCAGCTAGGGTTGTACTAATTGCTTATATGCCTCCTTTGTCATATTATCAGAGAGCATCATCGGTTAAAACACTGAAATAAATTCATAAAATAAAGATATTTGCTGTAAAAGAGATTATGTGCAGAGTTGGTCAAATTAGGTGCAATCGCCGGATAGCCCGTCGTGAAAACGGCTATTAGAGCTCTTCTTAGTCACTAACCGTCCCGACAAGCCGGCCAACAGCAGCTCAGAGGCGCTGCACCGTCGAGACGGCGAAGCACCCACTGGGCACTGGGGATTCTCATTTGGGGCATGATGGGCTACAGAGGCCTATTTGAGCTTCACCAGGTGCCGCGGGGACAGACCATGTGGCCGCTGATAACTTGTCAGCGAGGTGCTGGAGAACACTGACGCAACTACGATGCAATACATTTCGGGACACAAGTACAACATCCCGAAACAATTTCCTGACACCCTGTATTCGTGAGCGTGGAATGTGTCACATGTGCCCACAACACATGTGAAATGTGTTGTGGGGTCAGGCACAGTGGAACGTTTATGATCAACGCCTGTAGTCAACAAAAACCGTGGAATATATGGAAACCCAGGCATTTTGCAAAATGCCTGGCGGGTCAGGCATTTTGTAAAATGCCTAGGCAGTTTGCAAAATGCCTGGTGGGTCAGGCAGTTTGCAAACTGCCTGGGCATTTTGCAAAATGCCTGGCGTGTCAGGCATTTTGCAAATTGCCTAGGCATTTTGCAAAATGCCCGAGTTTTCACTTTGCCTGTAACAGGTACACGCTGCACCGAGCTGACAGGTCAGCCCCCCGGAAGTCAAGCACTGTAATTCGGGGAGGCGGTGTGGCGATTCTCACCAGTGACGCAGTGAAAACCGAACACATCAACATCCGAGGCACCGACCCGGCCATCGACTCACTCTGGCTGATGGCGACGTACCGTGGAAGGTCGGCCGTGGTAGGGGTGCTGTACCGGCCACCTGACAGCCCGCTGACACGGTTCATCAACAGCCTTCACGATCAGCTACTAGCGGCGTCAGCCACCGGCAGGCCGCTGTTTCTGTTCGGTGACATGAACATTGACGTGTCAAGACCGGACTCGAGCGGGGTGGCGGCATACAGTGCCATGCTGAGCGAGCTGAACCTCCGTCAGCTGGTTCGGGAACCCACTCACCTGCGGCCGACGCCAACCACACTCGACCACATCATCACCAACCAAGCGGACATCCAGTCATCGGTCCGTGTCCTACCTGAGGCCATCGGCGACCATCAGCCGGTCACCTGCGCCATCAACCTGCCGAAGATTCGTCTCAAGCCAGAGTACCGAGAGACTCGGCGCTGGGACCGCGCCGACTGGAGCGCCATCTGCCTCGACCTGCTGCTCGTAGACTGGGAGCCGATGCATCACGCCGTCGGCGCCGACAGCAAGCTGGAGGAGTTCATGGTCATCTGGGACGCCATCATGGACCGGCACTGCCCGATGACACGGACAAGAACGGCGCAGCTCGGCTGCCCATGGCTCCGAGACAACATCGAGCTCCGCGCTCTGATGGAGGAGCGTGACGTCGCGCGGGAGGACTGGCTGCAGTACGGCACAGAGGACGACCACGCTACCTATCGTCAACTCCGTAACCGCGTCAAAAGTGAGCTGGCTCGCGCACGGAAGGAGTTTCTCTGTGACCAGCTGGCACACCGTGACCACCGTGGCTTCTGGAAGCGGCTGAAGCAGTTCACCGTCCGATCGAACACAGCTGGAGGGACGGACTCTTCTGTGCTCGGGCCCGAGCAGGGGGGCGTATTCAATGAGTATTTCTCGTCAGTGGGGGCTCGGGTTGCTGGAGAGCTTCGCTCTGGTATGGGTGCTGAGTCCGCCGTCGAACAGCGAATGCCGCGCCCTGTTAGAGTCTGTTCATCTGCGTTTGTACTGAAACCTGTCACGCTGCCCGAACTATCAGCTACTGTGCGACAAATGAGTAGCTCAGCAGTGGTAGGACTAGATGGTGTGCCCATGTATGCTGTTAGACAGTGTTTTGCAGTCATTGGACCGAAGCTGCTGCACGTGATCAATGCGTCGATAGTGAGTGGGATGTTCCCCTCGATGTGGAAGACGGCGCTGGTCGTGCCGCTCCATAAGTCCGGTGACGTCACCGTGGCTGGTAATTTTCGTCCTATCTCTCTTTTGTCCGTTCTGTCCAAGGTCACTGAGAGGGTCGTGTGTAACCAGCTTACGGCTTACCTGCAGGATCACAGCATCATGTCCGACGCACAATATGCATACCGACGCGGCCGTGGCGTGGAGGACGCCCTGATCGACGCTGTCGAGTGGATGTCAAAAAACATCGATTCTGGTCGCTTGATATCGATCACAGCTCTGGACCTCAGCAAAGCATTCGACAGCGTCGATCATGGCGTCCTCCTCAGTAAGATGGGTTGGTATGGCATTCCATCACATTGGTTTGCCAGCTACCTCGGAGACCGGAAGCAGATGGTTCGTGGCGGTACCTCAGTGCTGCCTGTATCCTGTGGGGTCCCCCAGGGATCCATCCTGGGTCCTGTTCTCTTCTGTCTTTTAGTTAACGAAGCTCAAAATTTTCTTCCTCATGGACGGCTCATCAGCTATGCCGATGACACCCAGTTGTTTGACTGTTCTTCAAAGGACAGGGACAGTATGGCATCTCTCAAGAACCGCCTTGAAGAGTCCATCATGTCCATCCAAAAGTGGCTTGCAGTGAACTCGTTGAAAATGAACCCTACAAAAACCGAGTTTACTCTCATAGGCACGAGACAGGCCGTGAGAGAAAACGCAACTTTCTACTTCGAGATGTCTGGCCATCAGTTCAAGCCGTCCGAGCACATCAAGGTTCTAGGCGTAGTCATCGACCAGTGCCTCAGATGGGACAGTCACGTGACTCGCGTGGTACGCCGATGCACAGCAACCCTTATATCTCTTTACCGGTTCCGTCGCCATTTTTCAACTGCAGCTCTACTCACCATCATTCGTGCTCACGTTTTCAGTCACATTCTGTTCTGCTTACCCGTCTGGGCAAGTGCCTCTGGTGAGCAACGGAAGCGCATACAAAAAGTAATCAATTTCGCGGCCCGTGTGGTGACTGGCACGCGAAAAACTGAGCATATCGCCCCTGTCTTGCGGTCTCTGGGCTGGCAGAACATCGAAGGCATGATTTTCGAGCGGGACTGTATCAAGGTGTTTAACGCGCTCAATGACCAGTATGCTCCAAACACGATGCGCAGCATGTTCACGCGGAGACGGGAAACGTCGCTTCGTGATACCCGTCTCGCTCGATCAGAGCAGCTCGCGCTGCCAAGGGTACGGCTGAGCACCACTCAACGTGTCTTCTCTTACCGAGCCGCGACAGCGTGGAACACGCTCCCGCCTACTGTAACACAGTGCACTTCGAGAGGGCAGTTCATGGTCAGGTTGGGAGAGGTGCAACAGAGTGGAAACAGTGCTTAGGTGTGTGATATATGTAGGTATGATTTATCATCGAGTGTTTATCTAGAACGCCTCAGTTTGTCTTATTGTGTGTATGTGCAGTGTGCATTTATTGTATGACGCAAACTTCCGAACAGCTGTGCGCGCACGGATGGAGTTTAATATACCATACCATACCATACCATAACATAACCTAGGTCATTTAAAATAATTGCGTTTTAGGCAAGCTGAATTTACTTTTTATGAAGTCTTTTGACTGCATTTTTGGTAAAAGCTTCTCAGATCATGATTTCATGTAATATGGACACAAAAACAATCGGTGCACACATCAGTATACACACAGACACACACACAGACATACAAACACATATAATTGACCTTGACCTAGCTTGACCTGAAATGACCTCAGCAGCAAAAATCTGGTCGGGTAGTGTGACAAAGAGGTTCTAGCTGGCTTGGCACCAGAAAACAGCATCGTCATCGGTGTATGATAAGCAGTGCACTTGATATCCAACGGTGACCCAAATCAGCAACATTTTTTAGTTTGACTTGACCTGGAAGGTCAATGACTGACCTGAGAAGGTAAAACTGGGTATCATTGGATTCGTCTCTTCCCAAAGAATCTTTTTGGTCTTACCGCTAAGCTCTATCTCCAACAGGAACGAAATGGCGCTGGGGGGGGGGGGGGGTGGCAACCACCATGTGCGTTCTAGGATGGGAAAATGGCATGTGCGGGCGAGGGTTAAGCTTTGCTTACCGGAGGGCTCAAAACAGTCAAAAACGTCTTAAAATGGCCAAACATGAGTTTCGTTATGCCTAAGGCTAAAAAAAAACTAAAGGGCTGAGGACATCAACCAGGTCATCTGGACTAACTAGTCCACGTTCGAGATGAAACACCCGTCCAAACCCGAAAACAACCCCATAAGGGCGAAGGAGGAGGCCTCCGTTTCGTCCCGTTATGTTCCTATGCGAAAGGCCAAGGTCACGGTATTGTGGGGTTATAGGCGTCCAGAGGCTGACCAGGTTGCGATTGGTGTCCCAGAAACAGCTTTGGGAAGCATAATGCTTTTCCAAGAACATCTAGGAGGAGTTTCAACCCTCAAGCTGAACTCGAACCGCGAGCATGAACACATTTATAGAGGAGAAAATGGCATCCGAGAGGTCGTAACTAGGCCCATCTTCAGGCAAGACAGTGCCTCAGTGCACAGGTCAAGCAAAGCTTAAAAGCTTACAATACAATACAATACAATTCAATACAAAAAGCGGTGCAAGGAGACTGTGGCAGGCGTTTGTGGCAAGACCACATGCCAGGCACTTCATCGGATCAAAATTTCATAAAATTTGTTGGTTATGCTGAAAATTAGGCTCGTCGAAGCGTAGCGCTGTTCCAGCCTCGAGGAGCTCACGACGCATGTCAAGTCAGTCTGGATTAACTTTAAGCTTGCTATGCAGCCAAACATGCCGGTTGGCATGCTGCAGCATGTGTTCATGTGTTTGCCTATTAAATGGGGAGCACATTGAGGGGTCACAAATATATCAAGACGCAACGTACTCTGTTTCACATGCAAATATAACGTAAGAACAAACTTATGAGACACAATGTACGGCAAGCGCTAACGGGTGCTTAATCCGAATTCTGTAATGTGATTTGCTTGTAACTTTCTCAACGGTATTGATCGTTGGGGCCTTAATCCTTCCCAAAAGTTGAGCACAGATGGCTGTGCTGGATCCCTTTGCTTTTCCCCTTTATTCAGCGTTAAAACTGTGGCTTTACCGTCCCTCTTATTAAAGTTATCTAACTTTTTGTAGATTCGTAAGGTTAGACACGACGCGCGTGGCGATATCCCTCTGGCGGCCGCCGGCGGAACTACCGCGCACGGCGGCTCTGGCCGGCCGACTGCGCAGGTGGCAGCACCTGCCGCGACTGGGCATTTACGGGCCGGCCAGCCGCCGGCTGCCGGGATCTCCGGAACGGCGGTATCCACGCTCATTTTCGCACGGGCATTCAGCGGCGGCTTGTCGATTTTTCGAGTGTCGGCTGCCGATCTCCCGAGAGCCGGCCACCTGTCAGCCGCCGCTCGGCTCTGTGTTAACCCTCGCCCGTATTGGTGTTTTTCCAGGCGCGAACGTATAAGGGGGGGGGGTCCGTTGGACCCCCCCCCTTGCCGTTTCGCCCCTGATCGAGCTAGAGCTTCGCGAAAAAAACGAGCGTGTTGCCCGTGACGAGAGGAAGCCGATGATACCTAATTTTAAGGTCCTAGGTCATTGGTTGACCTTGCAGGTCAGGTCAATGGCCCCAAAGGCGGGAAAATGGGGACCTGTTAGAACGTCGTAAAGTGTGGCTGCTATGGGGTTTTTCGGGGTGCTGATCATGAATATCATGTTAGTTTTGATCACAGATGATGTCTTCATGTACTTAGGCCAGGTCGGGTCAGGTCAGGTCAGGTCAACCAGTAAGGGTATTCGTAGTAGGTGGCAACCGCCTCTGACAGCTTCGTAACATGTTACGAAGGCACCAAAACTACTTCGTAAATGTTCATATGGTTGCTAAATTCGAATTCAGCTCCAAAAACTGGCCTAGAAACATGTAAAACTCGAAAAAGTGAACCGAGGTCATCAAAGGTCAATGACCTGACCTGACCTTCAGGTGACCTTGACACCCACCCTAATGCATGGGGGCAACATCATATCACATGTTTGAACGCTTGAAACCACGAAAAGACTGCAAACGCGCGGCTAATGCGAGCCGACATACGCCGAATCGCGATTCCAGCCAAACATGGTCTCGAAAAGTAGGTCACAGGTCAAAGGTCATTTGGGTCAGGGTCATGAAATTTTCAGGGTAGGTGTGAAATTAATGAACGCGAGGGTACTGAAAGTTTCGTCGCGATCGGTCGCTTTTTACGCGAGTTATTCGCGAAAAACCATGGGGGGGGTCCGTTCGACCCCCCCTATACGGGCGAGGGTTAACCCTCGCCGGACCTATTGGTTTTCTACATACGCGCCGGCCGAGGGGGAGAGGGGCGGGTACGACCCCCCCTCGCCGTTTCGCCCCTGGTGGAGCTAGCGCGTCGCGGAAAAAACGAGCGTGTGCGCCGTTACGAGACGCAGAGATTGGTACCCGATTTTAAGGTCCTAGGTCAACCGGTGACCTCTGAGGTCAGGTCAAGTGACCCATGGTACGGTTCAGTTTTTGGTGAATAACTTCGCAAAAAAACGACCGCAGAGCGCCGATTTTGGCAGCATCGTGTTCGCCTCGCTCAGGCGCGTCGAATGATGTACTTTTTGTTCGGGTCAGATCAACTTGGGGTGTTGACCTCAGGTCAAGGTCAGGTCAGCACCCCCAGGTCACGAAGTTGGTCGAAAGAGGTCATGTCGCATATCATTCGATTCGGCAGGTCGTCCTGAGTCCATTGGTTGCTTCCGCGACTCGCTAGCTCAATTTGATCAAGAGTTATTGACGAAAAACTAATATGACCTTGATGACGTCATAAATGACGTCACGCAAGGTCAACATTGCGAAAGTGACGCATCTTACCTTGCATGGAGTGCATCAAATCACGATTCTGTGCGTTTGAGATAGTTGGAGATCGTTCCCGGCGCCAGAATAGCAGTTTTCATTTTTCCCCATTGACTTGTAATGGTGAGGTCACGAAAATGACCTGGCCTCATATGACCTTTAGGAAAAATCCGAGATATGCAAGTTGTGAGACTCATAATGGATACCTGATCCTGCAAGTTTCATTTCCCTGTGACATCTCCTCTGGCAGTGAGGGCGTTGCGAAGTTGCGACATCTGAAGACCGTGCAGAGGTTCATTTATGACGTCATAGGTCAGTGACCTGACCTGACCCAAAAATGCGGTTGGTGTCAAAAGATCCGGCTTGAATCAAAGGTCAGGTATGCTAAGTTTCAGCTCTCTATCGCCAGCGTGTTCGGAGCTATCGCGAAAAAACCCTATGGGGGGGGGCGGCACCCGCTCCCCCCCTCGGCCGGCGAGGGTTAACCCGCGCCCCGCTGGGGGGGGGCAGAATCTGCCCCCCTCCCGTTTTTCGCCAATAACTTCTAAACGCGTTAAGCCAGCGACGTCAAACTTACGGTACCTTATCATACATCAATTTGACACGTTCCCTGAAAATTTGAGCGAAATCCGTCGGATTTTTTTTTGAGAAATTGACGTTTTAGTGACGTCATGTTCGCCATTTTCGCCTCAAAGACGGCAAAATTTCAAACGCTGCTAACATCTTCAGTTTTAAAGGAATCAAGACGTAACAAAAAAGGTTTTACGTGATTCTACTTTGTCTATCAAATGGCTATCTCGTTTTTTTTTGAAAATTTTGGATTTTGGCCCAAATTTGTTTAAAAAAAACTGACTTTTTTGGGAAAATAATTATAAAATCCAAAATTTTGAGTGTATCGAACAAAACCGCAGTATATGTCAGAGAAGTGGTCTATGTGCACCTACATACCAATTTTTAAAAGAATCGGTTCAAAAATGTGGGAGTTATTCAAAATTTTATGACGTCACGACACACAAAATTTTTGATTTTTTTTTTTGGAAGTTCTAGACCTCGCACGGAAATAAAATTAGCACCATTCGATTCGCCGTGAAAACTGCATCAGATAGACACCTTTTTAGGCCTTAACAACCAACTTCAAAATTTGACCTCACTTGACCTGACCTTGACCTGACCTCGACCTGAAATTCATCCAGAGGTGGTCCATATCACTTATTGAGTGTGCCTATTGAATTCTATGAGTAAAATGACCCATAAAACATGTGTCGCACATGCCCTTTTCAATATTTTGTTTTTGGTGACCTGACCTGACCTGACCTTGACCTTGACCTTTGAATGACATTGTTTGCAACGAATATTGTCTTGGTAGTCTAAGAACACGTCTTGGGCAATCAGTATCAGTCCATTCTTCGGCAACTACGGTGCAAGGCCGATACTGTAGAAACTTGCATTTTGTACCCTTGACCTGACCTTGACTTGACCTCTGACCTACTTAAGCAAAAAAAATTGGGCTCTTAAGATCCGCCTTGTTGAGAGCTTTCGATTGCCGTTTTCCTCGTCTTTCTACGATCATCGGTTCGGATGTTAGACAGGGGGACAGAATCTGCCCCCCCCCCCCAGCAGGGCGCGTATGGCTGAATAGCCCAGCGGGGCGCGGGTTAAAGTGACCATCCCACCTTGACATTAGTTTTGAGTTGAGATAGCCATATTGGTGGCTATGGCCTGAAAATACCGGTTTGGGCACTCACAACATCGAAAAATGCTTTAATTCGGAGATATGGAATTTCAAACTTGCAGTTTTTGGATTCTAAGGGGCTAATGCATTGGAATGCCCCCTTAGAATTTGTGACGTCAGCGGAGATCTAACGATTTTTAACTCTTTTACTAAAACGTTTGGTAGCACGCGGTGGTATATGCTGCTTTGCGCGCAACAAATGCCGCACTTTCGAATAAAGTCGCTAGGAAGTAGGAACAGCGGGTCCCAAAGAGAAACAAAAGTAAAAGTCTAATATCTTGAAAACCGGTGAATATTTTTCGATGAAATTTGGTAGATATTCGTTTTCACTCTTTCGGAACCGAGCGACATCACTTTCATGCCAATTCATTAACTTTTTTGAAGGTGGGGGGTCCCTTTAAGCATATAGGGACGGCGAATTTCTCCGGAATGGAGGGACCGCCATCGAGTCTGTCACGTAAATCAGCCGCATTCCTGTGTGGCGCGCAATGCTGAAGAGATATGTGTGCACGCAGATACCTCGCAGGCCCTAACAGGAAAAGTTCGCTGCAAAAACTGAGCACTTCAAAAAAACCCGCAATCCTACTCAAATGAATAACTAAACTGTAAACAAGATATCTTGCGCTCGCTCCGCGTCGTTTTGGCCATAAAAAAAAGATTCGGGAGAAAATTTGGGATCGATTGGTGTTCCTCCCGTGTTAATCGGACGTCTAGAAGCTTCGATATTCGCGAAAAACTTGCCAGATAACGACTCGAGAATCAATGAAATGAATAATTTACTATGAAATTAACTTACCTATTACCATTATTTCCTTGTTTATTTATTAAGATATTATCTCGTGCACACTGGCGGATCCAGGCTTGCGTTTGGGGGGGGGGGGGGCAACTCATGCAGGAGCCAAACCTAGGGTACCCCCAAATCCTGTTTTCTCATCGAATTTAGGCCACTTATTTTTCGTCACAGCCCTGACACTATGAATATTTTTTTCAGCTAAAAAGAAAAATATGTAAATGGTAGCCCACCCGACCCATGCCTTTATATTACTTTGTAAACACTTACCATTGCTTTTGTCGACCAGTTAACCCTCTTCGAGTCAGTGCTTGGGTCCCTTTTCGGGCCGGGAGGTGGTAAAACACCCCCTGGTTAACTCGGCTCCTGGGCCACGCACTGATTGAACTCTGTTTCATTATCGTTTGGGGGAGGGGGCAAACGGGCCACTTTAGGCCTCTGGGAAGGGGGCATGACCCTAAATGCCCCCCCCCCTGGATCTGCCAGTGTAAGAGACCATTGGAGCTGCAGTTGGGTACCTCAGACGTCAGGGTACGCCCTCAGATGTATAGGACTCGCATGGAGACCTCTTATGCTATAGTGGACTGAAAGGACCCAAAGGAGCCTGTCTAGGGCTCCCGGAGATAGACGTGGGCCCTCAGGAGACCGCCAGAGCCCCCAATGAGGGATAAGTGAGGGATACCAAGTGCCTTCAATTGCATATTGCATAAGCCATAACGCAATATATTATGTTGCGATATATAACAAATCAATATATTATGTATCAGTGGCAGATCCAAGGGGGGCCACATGGGTCATGACCCCCCTTGGTGCCCGGGGGCACCACAGGCCTGTCAGGGGCACCACCGGCCTAGCAGGGGCACCACCAGCCCGCCAGGGGCACCACAGGCCTAGCAAGGGCACCACGGGCCTGTGAGGGGCCCCACAGGCTTGTCAGGGGCACCCCAGGTCTGTCAGGGACACCAGAGACCTGCCAGGGGCGCCGCCGGCCTCGCAGGGGCACCATGGGCCTGTCAGGGGCACCAGAGGCCTAGCAGGGGTACCACAGGCCTTACAGGGGCACCACCGGCCTTGCAGGGGCACCTTGGGCCTGTCAGGGGCACCACAGTCCTGTCAGGGCCCAGGGGCACCAGCGGCCTAGCAGGGGCACCACAGGCCTGCCAGGGGCACCACCGGTCTAGCAGGGGCACCACCGGCCTCGCAGGGGCACCATGGGCCTGTCAGGGGCCCCACCGGCCTCGCAGGGGCACCACCGGCCTCGCAGGCATCACGGCATCACGCAGGGGCACCTTGGGCCTGTCGGGGGCATCACGGGCCTGTTGGGGGCACTTTAGGCTTGTCAGGGGCACCACAGTCCTGTCAGATCCCAGGGGCAACAGCAGTCTAGCAGGGGCACCCTAGGCCCGCCAGAGGCACCGCCTAGCAAGGGCACCACGGGCCTGTCAGGGGCACCTCAGGCTCCCGTGCCCCCCCCCCCCCCGGATCCGCCAGTGATGCCACACCACGCGAATGGCGAAACACCGCCAACTACCAGCTGCCGCGCCATAAACACGTGCCAACAAGTCTTTTTTTGAAGGTCGACTCCGCTCGCGCAACTTTTGACTGACCCTAACTGCTACCATATTGCTTCCATATTATGCTGTGGAAAGCTTTACTTCACCAAGTGGCTAAAAACCTCCATCAAGGTATATTTTCTTGGCAATTTTTCTGACGTTTTGAGGGGGGGGGGGCCAAACAGGCCACTTTAGGGGCATTCCACGTCAAATCGAACAAAAATCGGCTGTTTTGCACCTTACCATCAGCGATTTCATTATAAATTTGTGAGCGAGTTCCTGTGTCGCCCCGGACATTACATTGATGTTTTTTGCACATTCTGACCACAGCCCTTCTAAATATAGGGCATCAAATTTTTACAAAATGTTGCATCTTTATATTTTTGAACGACCATAACTTTGGTTGTACTTGTTTGATTTGAATGAAATAAACCTTACTGTTTAGGTAATTTCTTAAGCATTTGTTTAGAATTGCATCGACTTAAATATATGACCTTGAAATTTGCTTAACTCTGTTCTTAAGCACAAAAATTGAAATAGCAAAAAACACGCCACCTTCGATTTGGCTCATTTTCATATATTTTATTGCCTACCATATTCTTAACAACCTGTGAAAAAATTAGAGTGGGCCATTCATAAGTTTTGAAGAAAATGGCACATATGCAAACGTATGTTAGCACGCGCAGTGGAGGGGGAAGAGTGAATTTCGCCCCACCCCTCCTGTTTTTCGCCAATATCTCATAATATTGATGCGAAATTACTTATGGCTACCTGTCCAGAATTGAATTGCACATCTCATCGTGCAAGCAATAAGAAAATCGGTTTACAACTGTTCTAGTAATAGCGGTGTAAAGTGAACATCCTGTCGCCGCGGCGACGCGGCGACTCGGCAGCCGGCGCCGACCGCTACGCGCCGCCTGAATTGTAGACTGTGCCGGGACGGAACGGAACGGTTCCGTCTTTACATCGCGCTCCTTACCGCTGATTACGTTCGATTCGCGTCAAATTTTGTGAGAAGACTAAGAAATGTACAGGCAATCTTATGGTGAAAGAATTCTGAAAATAGGTTGGTAAACAATTGAAATATGAACGTGTAAACACAAAATTGTGACTGCTGCGTTTCCCGCGTCGGCCGATCCCGCCTCAGCCGGCGACATGTTACTCTTAGCAGGACTCTAACTGCCATATTTATTATCGGATTAACTAGAAATTCCCCATACATACTCAAAAATGTATGTTCTTTCGTATAGTGAAGATCAAAAGACGTGAAGATATCGTTGCGTGATAATGTTTTCGTTGAATTTATTTCATGATGCATTTCCACACGGCTCAAAATTCACCGCAAAATGCCGTTTGCCTGAGACACTTTTACAATGGAACGTGAATGCTTGACTACGATGACTATGAATTTCCATTCTCGCAGAGTTTGGGATATCACTAATCAGCAATCATTCATTTCAGAAAGTGTACACAAGCAAGCATGTCTTGACTCTGTCTTTCAAGGTCACGCGCGGTTGCGTGATGTTGATGCATGAAAACGGCGTTTGCCGCGAAAGTTATGAATGGCCCACTCCAATTTTTTCACAGATGGTTAGGAACATTGTGACGGACATAATATGTAAAAATTACTCAAATCGAAGGTGGCGTGTTTTTTGCTATTTAAATTTTTCTGTTTTAATTCAAGGTCAAATGCATTTCAAGGTCATTTCAATTTAATTTTATAATTAAAAATCAAAGCCTTATCAATTGCCTACAAGACCCTGTTAATATCATTTTGATACCAGAAAAAGAACCAGAGTTATAAGCATTAAAAAAATGATGTGTGGCATTTTTGGCTATATTCGATGACCTATATCTCGGCGATACGTTATCAAATTTCGAAAATATTACACGTAACTCAGTTTTGAACCATGCCCAGTCTGCCTACAAATTTTCAGAAAAATCGAAGGGGATGACGGATTTCGGTGTTTGATTTGACGTGGAATGCCCCTTTAGGCCTTTGGGGGGGGGGGGGGCATGGCCCCCGTGGCCCCCCTGGATCCGCCAGTGCTCGTCCATATACGGAATCGAAGCCTAATTATATTACACTTATTGTACCCAGTAAACATGACGACGTCGGCCCGACATCGGCTGGACGTCGGATATGCCCGCATGTTCCGACGTCCAGCCGAAGTCCAGCCGACGTCGAGCCGACGTCGGGCCGAGATCGTTTGCCGAGGTTGACGAGATCGTTTGTCGTTAGACCGACGGGGCCGACGTCGTCATGTTTATTGGGATAACGCGCCAAAAATATCAACCGGCGGCGGGATTCGAGCCCCCCAGTCACCGACGTCGGCATGTTTACTAGGACAACACGCCAAAAGCATCAGCCGGCGATGGGATTTGAACCCCGTGTCATTCGAACGCGAGGTTAGTGCGCTAACCACTACACCACGCAGCCAGCTAACGAAATTGGTTTGTTTTGTTGCCTTATGCCCTTTCGGTCTGACAAGACCATTTCAGAGCCGGAAGGATCATAGGATGGAGACATTGGTCTTCTTGGCGAGCACCCTGGGTCCAGTTCATATAGAGTCCCTGGTCCCATTGCTGTTACGTGACACTTATTGGAAAGGGCGACCCCACAATGGATTCATATAGCAACTCTTATACACCTGCACCAACGTTTCCCAAAGTGTCCCTTTGATAAGTGGCACTTTGGCAAAGTGACACTTGCCGACTGGCCTTTCTATATAAACTGGGCCCGGCCCTGGTGAGTTGCCGGGGCTGAGCCTGACCAAAGGATAGGCCGAGCAGCCCCCAAGCACTCACCGCACCCGGCTACGGGCGAGCTCGACTTACGGGCAATCCCAAATGGGATAAAGTTTCCCGTCCAGTCCGGATCAGGGGGTTGCGGCGTGGAGGAAGATTTGAGTTTCCTGAGGATATTTTGAATACAGAAGCTCTTTATGAAACATGAAACATGTATTTTATATTATTTTAACGGTCAAAACAGCGGCCGATGTCGGTCCGACGTCGGCCCGACGTCGGCTCGACCTCAGCAATTGATCTCGGTCCGACGTCGGCCCGACGTCGGCTGGACCTCGGCTGGACGTCGGAACATGCGGGCATATCCGACATCCAGCCGACGTCGTGCCGAGGTTGGACCGACGTCGGGCCGACGTCGGCATGCCGATGCCGAGTTGCCGACGTCACCCCGACGTCGGCCGACGTCGGCATGTTTACTGGGTACCTACCTATTCTAAAGTCTAATGCGGGCCTGCCTATTCTAACGTCTAATGGACGCTTCGTTTATTGATACCACCGTGAACGTTAACGGGTTCTTTATGCGAATTATGTAATGTGATTTGCTTGTGAGTTTCGCAACGGTATTGATCGTTAGGGGCTTAATCCTCACCAAAAGGTGAACACAGACGACTGTGTTGGATCCCTTTGCTTTTCCCCAACATTCAGAGATGGAATTGTGGCTTTACCGTCCCTCTTATTGAAGTTAGCTAACTTTTTGTAGATTCGTAAGGTTAGACGTGACGCGCGTGGTGATATACCTATTAAAGGTGTCAATTTCAGAAATTTCTTGTCCGATGTCCGTCTAATGTCCAAATTCCTAGCTTGCTTTTGTCCGAAAAATGTCCAAACCAAGGGTTTGTCCGAAAACTGTCCGAAAGCTGGATATCTACATTAGGTATAAGTGTATATGAAATATGTGGGCGTCGGCACCGTCAGGCACCCCGGAGGGCGGACTAATATCCCCGTTACTGTTCGCCTGCTTCATTAACGACTTACCTGACTGCGTGAAAACTGATTGTGTGCTATTCGCCGACGATGTCAAGCTGTATGGCAAGGTAGACTGTCCTGCTGATGCGGACTTCTTACAGCGGCAGTTGGACAGTTAACATCGTTGGTCTACACTATGGAGACTCACACTAAACCCGGCCAAGTGTAAAGTGTTAACGTTAACACTTCGGCATGCTCCAACTGTCGGTGTGTACACTGTGGGAGGCGAGCAGTTGGAGAGAGTTGGTGTGATGCGAGACCTGGGTGTGTACCTTGATGAGAAGCTAACATTTGGTGAACATGTAGATGTTACTGTTCGTAAGGCTAACAGGGCGCTAGGCGTGCTCATGCGATCATTCCAAACTGGCAAGCGTGGCAGGTCACTCCGTGAGTGCAATGTAAAGGCTGTGCTGGCTTCATACTGCGCAAATGTTCGTTCCATTCTCGAGTTCGCAGGCGTGGTGTGGGGAGGGGCGGCAGAGACGCACATGAAACGCATTGAGCGCGTTCAGCATAAGTTTTTGATGTGGCTGAGCGGTAGATGTCGAGACACAGACGTGTCCCTTGAGTACGACGCCCTGATGAAGCGCTTCCACATGGCCCCCCTCGCAGCGCGGCGTGAACAGCATGACATCATGTTCATCCGCAACATTCACCGTCATGCTGTGGACTCGTCATACCTGTTGGAACAGTTTCCGCTGGCAGTGCCTCCTCGCCCGCTCCGGAATAGGACGCTGTTCCATGTGCCGTATGCTCGGGTCAACACGGTCAGAAATAGTCCATTCTGTCGCTTGCCGAAGCTTTGTAACGCGTTTCTCGACCGAAACCGGGCCATTGACATATGGAACCACAGCGCTCTGAACTTCAAAAAGCATGTGATCACCTATGTGCGCGAGAAGTAGACCAACAGAGGTGTGTTTGTGTCGATATTGTGTCTGTTTTGCATTGTTATTCACCTTGCTGCGTTTGTGTGTTTTTATTCTGATGACTTTGTCTATAAATGGGTCATCTTACCCGTGGATGATATGCTAAATAAACTAAACTAAACTAAACTATGTACCATAGAACAAGCAAATAATAGATAGCAGCCACCTGGTAGTGAATGCAGCATGCTATAGCGAACTGAAAACCTGAAAACAGTATAGGGCAATGGGGAAGGGCGTTTGGAGTTTGAACAGCAGGCATATCTGCTAGTTGGGGCATTCCACGATAGATCGTACCACTTTTTTCAATTTGACACCCTCATCTCTCGGAATTAGACGAGAATTGGTCTCAGGGATCATTAGGGGCTCTGAATCCACCGGTAACAATTTCAGGCTTATCAGATAAGCATTTTTGAGTTATGGTGGATCCAACATTTGTTGGATCTTGCTTTGCAGCGCTAAGTTTGGCGGGCTGTAACTCTAAGACCGATTATTCAAATGCCAAGTGTTATATAACATTGAACATGCAATGAAACAGAGATTAACATGTACTTTTGAAATTTCGAAAAATACGTTTTTTTATATACAGGGTGTTTCACTAAAAGTGTCAAAAAGTAAAAGGTCATAATGCACATAATAACAATGTTTTCTAAGGAAATTTGCATATCATTTCATCCGCAATTGTTGGACATTTGAATACATAAAAACGATATCACCGTCACTCAAACCTATTCCACACATCTGCCCCTTCTTTTGATGCACCGTTTCGGCACGTGTCCGGAGGTACCTCACAGCCCGTTTTCGTCTTCAGCGTCCAGACTGTCGGCAAAGCCTTGAATTGTGCTCTTCAGCTCCCGAAGTGATGCGACTTGAGTCTTCCTCAGCTCTGCGAGAGCTACTGAGTCACTGACCAAACCAGAGGCTTAGCGGTGACAGATCGGGGCTTCGCGCTGGCCAGGGGCGGGCGGCGAGGCAGCTGATTATTCGGCCCAGGAGCTTCTGGTCCAGTCAGTTCCTGGTGGCTACAGCCGTTACAGTGGTTGATTTTAATAACTTGTAAGGCCCTGGCTATTTCTGATGATGGAACTAGCTTCTTGTTATCTTCAAAGGCCCTCAAAAAGACCCTGACCTTCTCAACGGTTTCCGCCGAGAGGTGGGGGCAACCCCGCCTTTTTTGGACTGGAACCGGCATCGAAGGAACCCTTTTAAACCTCTCAACAAGCCCTTTGAAACTTTTATAATCTGGAACGTAGCGAGGTGAGAGAGTAAAAAGTTTCCTGAAAAGTCGGCACACGGTTTCAATGTTTCTGGTGGCACCAAATGTACAAAGTGTAATTCATCCCTCCTGTTGCGGTGTAAATAACCTGTTCTTGTTCTGCATAAGGAAAAAATAACTAGTAACTTTGGCCTCCTGCCCTCGCTCCGTATGAGTGTAAAATATATCTTAAATGGATAAATAATAAATGTCCAAAAATTTGCAACAAAGCCACATGCGCAGCCACGTGATTTGCATATTCTATATATCTTTAATAGGCATTTACTTTTTGACAATTTTAGTGAAACACCCTGTATGACATATCGAGTTTTCTTTCATTTGTATTTTTTGGACTTTGGGACCACATTTTTTTTGAATTTTTATTTCTTTAAGAAAAATATTTTGCTCATTGTTAAGAAGTATGCAAAAAAATTAGGAAGGTGTTCTTTCTATAAATGTATTTATTTTACGTCACGATAACGGTTTCGAATATTGATTTCGGGAGGGGAGCTTACAAATGGCGTGGTAAAGCTGCCTAGTGACATCACGGGTTACTGAAATTTCAATTCAAGTCTGAGTCATCTGAAAAAGTGAAAAGAGGGTTCATTCAACCCTCTTTCCTATAATCGCGAGGGTGAAAAAGGCTGTTTGGTTCTGACATTGTTTTGGACGCCAATGACCATAGCTGTCCGAGCTGAAAGTTACAGGACGCATACATGGTGTCCTCCAGAGGTCTCACAGCTTGTATATCTGGGAATTTTTCAAGGTTACATGAGGTCAGGTCGGTCACGTGACATCACTGTTATAAATCAATGGGGAAATATAAAAAACTGTTATTTTGGCGCCGAGAATGATCTAAAACTATCCCACGTACATGGTATCGTGATTTCATGCACTCCTTGCAAAGCCCAATGCTTTACTTTTGCATTGTTAACCTTGCGTGACGTCATTTATGACGTCACTAGGGTCGTACGAGTTTTTCGTCAATAACTCCCGATCAAATTGAGCTAGAGAGTCGGGAAAGCCACCAATGGACTCAGGAAGACGTTCCGAATCGAATGATATGCCATATGATACCCTTTGCCCAGTTTCGTGACCTGAGGGGCTCTGACCTGACCTTGACCCGAGGTCAATTACTTAAGTTGACCTCACCCTTAAGTGTCCTCCAGTGGTCTCACAACTAGTATATCTGGGAATTTTTTAAGGTCACATGAGGTCAGGTCGGTCACGTGACATCACTGTTATAAGTCAATGGGGAAATATAAAAACTGTTATTTTGGCGCTGATAATGATCTAAAACTATCTCAGGTTCATGGTATCGTGATTTCATGCACTACTTGCAAAGTCCAATGCTTCACTTTTTCATTGTTAGCCTTGCGTGAAGTCATTTATGACGTCACTGGGGTCGTACGAGTTTTTCCTCAATAACTCCCGATCAAATTGAGCTAGAGTCGGGAAAGCCACCAATGGACTCGGGAAGACCTTCCAAATCGAATGATATGCCATATGATACCCTTTGCCCAGCTTCGTGACCTGAGGGCTCTGACTTGACCTTGACCCGAGGTCGACTCCTTAAGTTGACCTTACCCTAACAAAAAGTATATCATTCGACGCACCTGAGCTAGGCGAACACAATGATGTCAAAATCGCGGCTCTGCGGCCATTTTTTTGCGAAGTTATTTGCTAAAAATCGAACCCGTAACTTCAGTCACTTGACCTGACCTCAGACGCTACAGGTTAACCTGAGACCTTAAAATCGGGTACCAATCGCTGCGACTTGTAACGGCACACACGCTCGTTTTTTCCGCGAGGCTCTAGCTCTATTAGAAGCGAAACGGCGTGCTGGGGTCGTATCAACCCCTCCGAAACCCATTTTGTTTGGGAAAAATGAGGAACTTATAGAAAGAACACCTTTCTAATTTTTTGCATGTCGATTTGCAATGACATGAAGTTTATTTTGAAAAAAATAAAAATGTGAAAAAAAAAATTGGTCCCAAAAGTCATTAGAGGCAAATGAAAAAAGATTAAGGTTTTTGCTCAACAATGAAATTTTTTCTTTGGAATTTTTAGATAGTAATATTAATTTTTGATTCATCGCAAGCTTAGTGTTGTTTACTTTTTGTTGGTTGCTTAACCCGTTCTTGAGTTATAGGCCATCAAACTCACCGTTACAAACCGAAGTTTAAAAAAATGTAATGTAATATAACTCAAAAAGTTTTGGTCTGAGAAGTCTGATATCTTGCCAGGCGTCTTTGGGGCCTATGATTACCCCTAGGACCGATTTTCATTAAAATATGAGAGATGAGGGTGACGGGCCTGGTACGATCTATCGTGGAATGCCCCAGTTGTTACTTGCTAGACAACACAACGACAGCATAAGCCGGGTTCACACCGGTTTTCCGGTCCGGAAAAATTCCGTCTGCCGGGCCGGCACCAAAATGTTGAACTTGTCGCTAGACGTCAAAAAAGTCGCTAGAACCGGAAAACCGGAAAGTTGAGCCGGAACTGTCATTCTAAGTACGATAAGTAGGTACCAAGCAATCTCGCGAATTATTTTGAAATCGAACATATTTGTGTGACAGCTTTAAAAGTCCCTGATGCAGTTCCATCCAACCGAAAATCATTCATCCTTCACTGGTAGGTATATTAGCAACATTAATGCAATTTAACATTTACAGCATGCGGGCTAGGTATCGAAAAAAGACACTGATTTATTTCAATCGCGCTTTGGCTGTTGTTGGTTTAAAAACACTTGTGAACAAAGAGCAATTGAGGGCTGGGAAGGGCGCATTAGAGACGGCGAGCTTGATATTACGCTTGCTGATGTAGATGGCTGAGTCTCAAAATCGGTCATCTGACTGTCACTGAACTCTACCGCCATAACCCGCGCCCCGCTGGGGCTCCTAAATTTCCACGCCTTACTGGGGGTGTTTAACACTCCCCCCTTCTAACTCGGCTCCTTGGCCACGTAGCGATACGGGGAAGGCGGCTTTCGAAAGAGTGTCAAAAATAATGACGAAATTAATTTCGGTCACGTTTTTGGTCAAATCAAAGGTCAGGTCACCAGAGGTCATGGAATGCCGAATTTCACCGATTTTCAGGTCGAATGTCGACGATTTACAACAAGCCAACGCATAACTTAGCATCGATTTTCTCCCATTGACTTATAATGGGGAGGTCACAAAATTGACCTGACCTTAGGTCACCGATATCAAAATTCTGAGATAGTTATTTATTTAAATTGTGTACATATTGTTGCCATTATCAATCGCTGAGAGTTTCAAAGAGGTCGGTCGCTCGATGTAGCTATGGAAGACGTTGAAACTTTGTATGAGGTTAGGTCGCTTGAAGTGACCTGGTGACCTGACCTTAAGTGACCTTGGTCTACAATTTTTACAACATGTTTTTACCATTTTTACAATTTTTAACGCAGAAAAGATGCATGATAAGGTGTGCCAAAAACAGCCGCCGTTTTTGAGATATTCGTGAAAAACCACAGGGAGGGTTCAAATAACCCCCCCCCCCCCACCCCAAGCAGGGCGCGGGATAATATCCTTGGCATTCAGTACCATCGCATTTCCTGAATCTTCTACTTGCGATTGAATGGCAAAACTGCCTCCACCCTCCCGAGCTGCTATGTGCTTGTGTGGGAGGGCATCGAGGGCAGAGAAGTGTTGTCAGCGCTTCTTGAAGAATGTAGATTTCAGAATCTGCTCGGCTGGCTCCACTTCGTAGACGACGGAAGTTAGCAATGCGTACATTGTGCTACCTGTCCTGCGGCCGGCTCCAGCGCTTGCTAATCTCTTCTGCAGATACTGGCTCCGCTCCTTCTACAACCAGCGCGTCCGCAATGTTGTTCAACAAATTCGCCCTTTTCACCGCTTCCTTATAATATTTATCTTTTTTATTATAAAGTCATGGATATTTTCCAACCAATGAAATTAGTTTATAATTTGAAAAGGCCATGAGTCATGTGAAATACAAAAACAGAAGTGTAGCTATCACTCCGTTTGAGACGCAAATGTTTTGAAATAAAAATGAAACGCCGTCAAACTTACGCTTGAATTTTATATTCTCGTGAAAAATCGCGAGACTATTAGGGCACCTTTGGTTAAATTGGGCCTGTAGCGCTGAAACATAACATTATTTCCCTCGTGCCTTAATTTCATATCACAAACGGTGGCTATCCGTCAAGGCAAAAGTTGAGATGATTTCAACTTCTTGCCGGACCGGAAAATCTGGCTCTCCGGCCTGCCGGACCGGTCAAAAGAAGTTGCCAGATTTGCCGGTTCACAGCAGTTTCCAATTTTCTGGCACGGAATTGGCCATTTTTCCGGCCCGGCAGACGGAATTTTGCCGGCCCGAAATCCGGTGTGAACCCGGCAATATTGATTATTGAGACAAGCTCTGATTTAAGATGTGCTACTGCCTAGCCTAGTGCCTAGAACTTACTACCTACCACTGAAGCTGAGCCAGCAGGAATAATGAAAACAACATTTCCGGATTCCTCGACTAAGCTTCAATTTGGATGATCAATAATCAATATTGGCTGCTTGCCAGTTGCCACATCCATTTGTCACTCCATACCTTGAGAAGTTAGCAATTAACATCGGCCCCCGGTCAACAGACATGGTAGCCCAAATCTAGTCGGATATGAAATTTCTTCTAAATCCATAGACTTTAATGCTAAATTGACTATATTTGAGAGGGTTTTATGAATATACATGACCAGATACAGAAAAAGCGAGATGCTATCTTGTAGATTAAATCGTCTACTATCTGCGACTTTTGAAGTGTTTTTCAATCTGAGGTACGGAAATCGTGTTCCCAAGAGACTGAAAGTAGCCATGCTTTACATTAGACCCAATGGCAAAAATTCGTAATCTGACGAAATTGGCCATTTTTACGTCTGATTTATAAAAATTCTAGACAGGATATATAAAAACTCGAGATGCTATCAGGTGGGAAATTTCATTGTCTATTACCGCTTTCTGAAGTGTTTTTCGATCTGAGACCGGCAAATCGTGTTCCCAAGAGATTGAAAGTAACCCTGTTCTACAGCAAGACAATGGCAGAATTCTAATATTTGATTAAAGATATCTTAGGTGATAATAACCTTACTACCTACTAATTGCAATGCTTCATTGGAAAGCTCTACACTGGCACTATCATCGGTCTTTGCATTGCTATTTCACAGAACAACAAGAAATAACGTTTTGAAGCCTTTGAATATTGACTTACTTTTCATCGACGGGCTCGATCCCCATCACCACCAACAATTTTCCGGGAAGTCAGGATTTTGCAGATATTTAAGCAGAATTGCAGAGCTGTGTTAATGCTACGGCACTTAAATACACATTTTAAGAAAACTGCTTTTTTCTTAGCATGAGTTAGGTCTCAGAAACAGCAACATGTCGATATAATGAGGAAAAATAAGTGCAAATGATCGCGCAGGAGAGTATCCTTAGCTCCCTAGCAACCACCTAGCAACGTAAGGCAAAATAGTAAACAACTCTTGTTGATATCAGGTACTCAGCCTTGGAAGCACACTTATAGACGGTCACCATACTGGGCTTCATACTGAATTTTGCATACCAGAATGGATGTTTCCAACTAAAATTATTTATTCGCGAAATTTATCTTTGTTGCCCTACTATTTTTCGTAAAACCGAGATATACAAACTTCATGATATCAAAAATAATATTGTGATAATGAAAACCGCCATATAAAACACGATAATTGCTGAGATCATGCCTACTAAACTTGGTCCTACCCCTTAATTCAATATACCCTGATTAACATCAGGTCAGCAATAATAATTACCAAGCCATATTAATGTGATGAAATCCTATTCCTGACAACACCTTGATGATGAATTAATACAGCAGTCAGAAACTTGTCAGCAATGCAAGGACTAGGAGCTAGACACTTAAAATAACATCTTGAAGATCTTACATCACACTGGCAGTAGCTGATCTGTAGAAGTAGAACACTTTTTGCAAAAGCTAAATAGCTGTGAGGATGGTAGGTAGGTATATGCACTTACTTGCTTATGTAGTTTGTGCTCTTCAGAGAGACACACATATCTCTGATCCAAACAATAAATGATGACAAAAAAGTAAAAATGCTATTAAGCCATTAACCCTATATATGACCTTGCCATTAACCATAACACAATGTGCAGCATAACAAACAAACGTAGTCATTGGTAGCATCAAACGTGTTATCCAGTTCTTATGTCAATCATGTGAAACCCTAGTGACAAAACAATGAAGTGTATTAAAAATACACATGTACCAAATAATTTCAGTATTTAGCAAATATTTGTACATCAGGACATCATCAATATATTTGTGTAATTCCCTAGATAATAGTTAATAGTAAAACAAGAGTTTATCAATCAATCAATCAATGTATTAAGCATCGACAAGCGACAATGCATGCAGAGAACATCCCACAATACCCACAATCAACAAACAAGTAGTCTCAACAGACGCCTTGAGGCTTGGCAGTTTCCAGCTAACACTAGCCGTATGCTGTCAACAAGGCCATCATCCACGAGCGGTGCCGTCACCATGTCCTCATTCAGCTCTCCCGCAGCAATCTTCATAAGAGCCCCAAAGTCGCCCCCGCACATAGCGAACAGCTGGGCCAGGAATGAGCCATCCAGTTCGTTTGGGAACACAGCCAACTTAGCCAGGCCTGAGATATAGGCAAGATGGAGACGGTGATCCGAGCGGAAAATGCTTGAAAATGCATGGAACGCCTTGCGGCGGAGCACTTCCGCGATCCGAGGAGTACCAGTGGCACGTAGAAGAGCAGTGTGGTGCGAGGAACGGGGCAAACCAAGCGCTGCTTTGATCCACGCTGCCTGTCGTGCATCTAGACGGTCAATGTCCGAGGGGCTGAGAGGGGCGGTCTCACATCCGAACACCAGTGCTGGAAGCACGACCGACTTCCAGAGGAAGACCTTGTCGGCGGCAGACAGACGGTTGGTCAGTAGCCCTAATGGAGTGAGGCCATAAAAAGCAGCGCCAGCGCGCCTGACCCGTTGAGCTACGTGGTGCTCCGCGCGGAACTTCTCGTCAAGCACTACACCAAGGTGCTCGGACGTCTGCCGGACTTGCAGTACCTGTCCTGATAGAGTCCACGATGGTGTACTTGCGAGGAGATGACGTCCGAATATGATGCAGTGGCTTTTGGTCCTGTCTGGGTCGTGATGTGTAAAGTCGAGACGCCAACTGGCGGCAAATTCTCCCACTAACTGTAATAAACCATCCAGGTCACGCGCGTTGGTTGACAGTAGCAGGAGGTCGTCAGCGTAGCAGACGGCAGGCACATGCTGTCCGTGCAGATAGGCCCCGCGGCCGCTATCGTCAAGAGCTTCAACTAACGGGTGTCTACTAATTTTTGGCACAAAACTAAATGTCTCATAAATCACATATATTTTGCTCAAACGTCACCAAACTTCACACATGGTTGGAAGCACTCATACTTAACGCTGTCTGATCAGTGCAGGCTGCTGTTGACTCCTCGTCGCTCGGCACGGCGCACGCGCTCCGGGACCCTCTCCATCATGGTGCGCGGCACCTCCTCTCGGATCGAACGAAGAACCCTCTGAATACGGTTCTTCAGCTGGACTTCTGATGCCGCTCTCCATCCGCCCTTGTAAACTTCCTGCTTGACGATGCCCCAGAAGTCCTCGATAGGGCGCAGCTGAGGCACGCAGGGCGGGTTTTCATCACGCGCAACAAACGGCACCCCAGCCTCCTCCAGAAAGGTGACCATTTTCTTGGCATAGTGGGCCGCTGGCAGGTCTGGCCAAAAGATAAACCCACCATGAGGGTACTGTTCTCTCAAAAATGGGAAAAGTTTCTTCTGGAGACACTCTTGGCGGTAGAAGTCGCCCCCTACGTTGGTGCGGCTCGGGCAGATGACAGGGCTTGACACCCCCCTGGGAGAGATCGCCACCCAGACGAAAAGCTTTCTCGGGAACTTTCCCACAGGCCGGAATCTGACGTCATTCGGTACGTCTCCTCCAGGGCCAGCGTAGAAGCCGGAGTTTGCGGGCATATCACTTCCTGAGAACGTAAAATAGCTCTCATCATCCATGACCACCTCAAGTTCGGCGTTCCTCGAGAACGACCCAGGGACCAGCCGTCTTATCCCCGGGTCTTCTGCCGCTTTTCTTGCTCAGGAGTGACCTCGGGCACCTTGATCCTTTTCTTATACTTTATGTTGTTATCATGAAGGATTTTCGCCACATACTGATGAGATACGCCAAAACGCCGGGCCAGCACGCGCAGGGATGTTCCAACGCATCCCTTGGCGGCATTCAAAAGAAGGCGCTTCTTCTGGGGCCCAAGTTTGGAGGGTTTTGCGCCAGCTTTCCCTTTACCGGCTTGCTTACTGCTACCTATAGTCTCAATGTTCTTTAATATACGGTAGGCAGTTCTTTTCGACACTCCTGCTACCTCCAGCCGTGACACAAGCTTGCTTTTTGGTAGGAAATGGTGTTCTTTGGCAAAATCGGCCACAAATTCACGAACCTGCGTTTTAGTCAAAGTCTCCACGATAAGTGAATATTGCACGAAAATAAAATAAAAATGTTGTGGTGAGTGCGCAATTGTTAGGTCTTCATATGCAAAGAATTTCAGTGACATTGGGTGACGTTAGTGTAAATAAAAATAAATCAAACTTTTGTGCCAAAAATTAGTAGACACCCGTTAGAGGGAAGAGGAAGACATTGGCCAGAGTCGGCGATAAAATTGCACCTTGCCTTGTGCCTCTACAAATGTTGAACGGCGCGGACGTGTTACCACCAAAAGTTACTCTGGCAGATAATTGGCGATACCAATTGACAATGGTTTGCCAGCAGTTTGCGCCCAAATAACTCAACAGCCGAAAGAAGAGGCCGTCGTGCCAGATCCTGTCAAAGCACTTGCGAGCGTCTAAATTGGCGGCAAAGACGGGAAGACTTTTACTTCTGCTTTGCTGTATGGTCTCACCGGCCAGTAACGATGCCTGCATGGTACCTCGGTGAGAGATGAACCCGAACTGCAGCTGGTGCGGTGAAAAGGAGGCATGCAGCTCATCCAGTATCGCAAGCTCCAATAGTTTAGAAGCGGTAGTCGTGATTGATATTGGCCGGTAATTATCCATACAGTTGGGGTCTAGCTGTGATTTCTACAGCAGTGGCACCACGATGCTGTCTGCAAAGGTGGCGGGCACACTGCAGGTTGATAGGCAGGCTGAGAGGAGGTGTGCTAAGGCAGCCAGAAGTTCAGGTGACTGTCCAAAGACCAGATGCTCCACCGAAATGCCGTCTATCCCTGGCGCCTTCCCCCGGTGTAACCGTGAGATGAAGCCGGCCACCTGGTCGGCTGTGACTGTTATGGTGCGGGAATCGTCGCGAGCTTCTCTTAAGCGTGACTCTACAAACTCACGTATCCGAATTTGACCAGGAGTCAGTTGGCTGGAGCTGTCTTGGTGAACGGCGAGGAAGTGTTCACGGAACTCGGAGCTGTGACACTCCGAGGCCATCTTCAAACCGCCCCGACGAATGCACTGGACGCGCCGCCAAAACGCCGACAAATTCTTGTCGCGTCGCAGCAATCTGAGGGCATTGGCCTCGCTCTCAATCTTAGATACTGCTGCCCGCCTGCGGGCCCGTCGGTACTCGGATCTGGCTGACTGGTAGCACCGGGTCACAACTGACAGCGAGGGTCGGCCGCAGCTATCCCAGAGGTGAAGCCAGAAGCGGGCACGATCCCTCGACTCCGTCACAGCAGATGACCACCACGGCTTAGCAGGACGGCGTAGTTTGGAGCAGTCAGCGTTGCGGGCGGCGGTGTGAAGACACTCTGTGATAGTTGTGTCAATGTCATCTGGGGAGGCACTGGGGTCAACTTGACGAGCACCCAAAAGTTCTTTTAAAGTCGATACATATACTGCTAGCTTCTCCGATGAACTCCAGTCGAGTACTTCTGAGTAGGCTGAAGCAGTGTCCACTGGACGAATGGGAGTTCTAGATGCCGGTCGGGCAGACGGCAGAAGGAAGCTGCATATAATCGGAAGGTGTGGGCTCAGGTTATCCACGCTGGGAGGCACTATATAACACTCGGATAAGTGAGGTAAAGTACATCGAGGGACAGCAATATGGTCAATATGCGACTGGCTACTGGCACGAGCATATGTGTACGCCACAGACTGCGAGAAATGGAACTCAGCAATCGCCAGGTCGTGGTCGTCTAACAGGTTCTGCATATGGACACTCAGCGGGGAGAAACCGCGCACACGATGCCAGTCTGGCGGGCGCCGCTCAAGAGACAATGTTGGTAGGGCGCAGTTAAAATCACCCACAAGAAGCACTGGCGCTGTAGGTCTGAGCGACGAAATAAGGGCGTCCATCTTGTGCGTCAGCGCGACGTATTCCTCTAGATTGGCGCCGGCTGACTCCCAATACGGCATGTAACAGCCCAGAACAGTGAGCAGGGGGCAAGCCTGCTCCAGTATTGTAACGCCACAGAGGCGCGAGTCACCGCAATCAATAACGCGAAAAGTGCGTCCCATTTGACGGCGGCACAGAAGGGCCACTCCACCGTGTGGCCTACCCTCGCCAGCTCGTGGCGGCAACTCCATGCTAAACTCCTGCACGCAATAGAAATCAGAAGCTACCAGTGAGGCGATAGCATGATGAATATACGCCTCCTGGGCACGGGCTAGCCATGTCTCAGAAAGGAATAGCACATCGCATACGGGAAGTAAACTGTCCGCAATATAGTGTGCGCCCGTTAGAAATCCTTCACAGTTGTAAGTGCCCACTGAGAACCTAATACTCCCAGCCGCTTCTGTTTCCGTAGTCTTGACGGGCGTTATTCCAGCGCGCTCTGCGGCGGCGGCGTGCCCCGACCGCTCTCCACTCGCCACTAGGTGCACGCTCTCCCCATGAGCTGGACCCAGGCTCGGGCTGAGCCTGCCACCCGTGATACCTGGCCTCTGCTGAACGGTCATGGCGTGGAGCGGATCCCTCCCAGCCGGCGCTGTCGCCGCCGGTGGTGACGCCTCCATCGCGGCGGGAGACAACTTCCGCCCATGATTCACCCGCGCTGCGCGCAGTGTCTTCGTGGGAAGGTCTGAGACGCCGTGAGGCACCTGCTTCCCGGCCAGCATATTCAGGCCGAGGTCCGGCTGCGCGGCGCTGGGCGGCTGTTCCAACGCGGCGAGTGTCCTGGTGTGGACCTCTGTGGCCGCCTGGAGCTGTGTTCTGCCGGCCGGCTCCTTCATGTTCCTCTCTCGCTGTGTTCCACTGGATTGCAGTGGCAGCTCGCTCTGGTAAAGCCGCGGGGCGGCGAAACTGCTGACCTTGTCCAGCATTTATAGCCCGAGTGCAGCGGCGGACGATCAGACCAGCAGGCCAGAGGGATGGGTCAAGAACCCGGTCGGCATCTTCTGCATCCACTTCGATCTTAAACGCTTTGGTTGCGGAAAAAGCCGAACCACGCTTTGGCAGTCGTTGAAAATCGTGAAGATTGCGAACGACCGTCCAGACCATGTTCCGCACATCCCTGTCTGTAGCGGTCGCACGGATGCCTTCGATGGTAATTTTATATAGGTGAAAATAGGCTAAATAAAAATACGTCCGCTAGTCTTGCGGAAAAGCTAAAGCGGGGATGCTTCCGTAGACTCTCATTTCCCTACACTGTAAAAAAATATTGACTAGCCCCTCGTCAAATGATTCTCAACGCTAAATGTCGGGGGTACAGACTAGTTTTGCATCCTACTTTTGACACACGCTGCGAGCCCCTGGCTTGTTTTGTGTTCGTCAGATGACAGTTACCAGGTGTCGGTTAGTTTTTACCACGTCCCAAAAATAGCTGGAGCGTTTCTGCCTTGTTTTGGAAGCAGGTCCTCGTTAATGCTGTGTATGATAACAAAGTACCTAGTAACAATAATAACGAAAAACAATGTCAAAACGAGGGCGGCTTGTTTAGTGACGATGTTCAAAAGAAGCATCGTCTTGTTCCTACTTAACGAATGAAGCTCAAACTAGGTCAAAACTAGGGGCCCAACTAGGCCCTAATCAACCCATAGTCAGATGACCAGCAGATCCTACGCCGCCCAATCCAGTCATCGACTTTGCCAGCGAATTCGTTTTGAAGACCATCATATTATTAAATATCGGTGGTCTTCAAACGAAATCCCTTACCAGTTTGATGACGAATTCATCCGGCCCATTCCAAAAACGCTCAAGATAAAATGAAAGTGTATTTCTGAAATAAAATGTGCTTTCTTGCAATGCACCTTTCGTATATCAAGCGAACCTTTCACTTCCAGCGCCCGTTTACAGTTATCAATCGAATCAGAAGCATGCACATACCTATCGATAGATCTGAACCTAAGAACACAGAAAACATTTTGTAGAGTACCTGTCTGAGCCTATGCAGTGGAGCCCGTGAGCCGCCCAAACCGCAGCTGCCTCATGAACTTGATGATAGGTCTGAACCTCAGATTGGCCAGAGCTTGGCCGTCAATAACCAGCTTATTTATATCCACAGTTGTAGTGACTTAGGGTTTGGAACTTGCCAAACCTAAGTTTTGATTACCAAGAGAAGTTTTGTACTTCTTGCACTTGCCTTTTCTTCATAACTTTGGCGGAAATCGTCGTAGTGAAACTTAAGTGTTCCATTAGCTGTCGGTTCTTGAGAGAGTTGGCCATGGGCCGGACACCGGGGGCGGCTCCACAACTTTCGAAAAATTAAACCTAAGTCCTATTGCACTGCATGGAGAGCAATTCATTTAAAATCGCTCTTGTCCCCCCCCCCCTCGACAACTTTGCAAACGTCTCTGCGCGATTTGGTTGAGAATAATGGCTTATGGCAAGTTATTGAATCAGAACGTCGATCACTGCAGGTCATATATCGGCAAGCAATTCTTCATAACTAGACACTGCACAAATGGAAACGATACAGGTTTGCCCAGTGATAAACACTCGCACTTCACAGACGCGCGCACCCCCGACCGAACGCGGCACGGCACAGCGCAACTGGCGCCGGGAAGCCGGGAACGCATTAAGTGAAGGATTCACAGGTGCGCAACTTTACTGCGAACAATAAAAACCTACCGCAAACGATAAAAAAACGTTTCAGGGCAATCGGAAATACAAATGTATTGACTTATAGAAATAAAATTGTCATTCACCTTCCAAATAACCCAACAATTTATTTGCCTAAAAAGTGTCTGGAAATGGAAAGTTGCAAACATGATTCAGCAAGTAGGGAAACGCAGCAGCTACCTGGCGAATAATCTCAGGCTGGTTTAGTGACGAGTGCATTGCTACGGCTTGTTCCTCACCCTTCACAGATTACTATGACAAAACTACCCCTAGTATTTTGATCATCCTGAGGCTGGCTTTCACCTAATAATTTGATGAGGGTCTTCCTCGTTTCGGATTGAGGCGAAAAATAACGTCAAACAACCTTTATAGTTAATTCAGCACTTCAAAACAAAGGTACACCTAGGGTATCATTACAATACCGGATCATAACGATCTGGATAGTTCTCAGCCTGTAAGCTAACTAAGCGGTAACTAGTCAAGTGGTAGGTACCGGAAACATTGACAACCTGGTGACTGTTTCGAGACCCTTGTTTTGACACATAGCTCGTCAATATTTTTTACAGTGTACTTCACTTAGTTTGTACCAAAAATAATGATACTGAGCTAAAACATTTAGAGTACCTAGTGGTCATCAGTATCGTACTTTTAAGTATGCCACTGCCTTCATAGTTCGCAGTTCACGCTTCGTAGTTCGTACCGCACTTGGTAGTTGATTCACCCTTTTGTCAGGTGGGATTTCAAAGCATACTTCTGTCAAGAGTTCAGGAACGTGTGGGGAATGGGGAGTAAATGAAGCTGGCTCTTCCCATGATGCTTGCAATTTGCATGTACCTTCTGTGGATGCAAGGCTAACAAATATCAAATAAATTATTGTCCATTGCCATTATTGGCCAGTCACTCACCAGTGACAAGTGACCCACTGATTACTGACCAGTGGCTTCTTGAGCGTTAAAAAGTGGCTGGACGGCGACGAATTGGATGTCAAAGCCAAGTTTGAATTAATCTCGCGTTTGTAATTGTATACTACGAGTCCAGTGCGCGCCGCGCGGCCATTCACGTCACACAAAGCTTTGAAAAATAAACGTCTATTCATTGCACATAAATCACAGTCACAGTCAAACATAAATCCTGGTTAAACGTTGGGGATCAAATATGTCGCGGACTGCCACTACACCTCAGCCAATAATAAATCACAGACCACTGCACCTCCATTCTTCCTGCTGTTTTTAACTCGATAAAAAATTCACAACCAAACGGAAGCGCTGAAAAGCTAATGCCCTAGCACTCAGCAATCAGCATCCTTTTTCTCTTATGTACTGTTTTCGGCTCGCACCATAAGCGTACTCACTTTCAAGTTCTAAGCCCGCGACAAAACTGGTACATTGAACAAAATAACAGAATGAAAGAGCTCTTAGGTCCCGCTCTATCCTTCCCTGCCACGTATATCACGATTCACGAGTACAAGACCCACAACAGTGACTTCTGAGTCAAGTTCACGGCTATGCATGACATTGTCAGCTGCCAATGTCTACTTACTGCCGCACCACTGCCAAGTTTTCTTACCAGGTCTAGTTAAGTAGGTCGGCGTTGTCCGTCGCGAGCAGAAGGTCATCCACTTTGCGCGGATGGAGGCGGGCGCGGCGGTATTCAATGACGCGGCCGGCTTGGGAGAAGGTCCGCTCGACTTTGGCACTGCTTGCCGGGACACCGTGGAGTTTGCGGGTGACTTCTGATAGGCATGGGAGACTGCTGGGCGCTGGCCTTGTTCTTCCAGTACTGAAGAAGCTCTGCGCCGGACTTCACGTCCTTTCCCGACTTGTTCAGGAAGTAGGTTGCGCACTCCCGCTCGGCCGCCGCCTTGGCAAGCTCTCGAGCATTGCCGCTGTCAACTACCACCTCCGGGTCGTCCTCCTCGTCATCCGCCATCGACTCCAAGTCGAGACTGAAGTCAGGTGTGGCGGTGGAGGTAGATGGTGCGCTACTTGGACCTGGAAGAGTAGCGGACGCGGTAGCTCGCCGTTCACTAGCCACCTCGGAAGGCCGCTCAGCCATCCTACGAAGAAAGGCTACCTCGACCTCCTGTTTCATTGCCCTCTCCACTTCTCTTCGCATCGTGTCGTCGATGTTGACTTGTTGGAGGCGCCTGTAGCGCGGATTGAGCGCAAGAGCCAGGTACTGCTCCAGCCCGACCTTGCCGCCGTAATTGGGGCCCGTTACTTGCTGGAGGAGGCTTTCCTTCAGCTGCTTCCCCAGCTATGTGTCGGTGGGAGCCGGCTCCAGATGGCGCTTCGCGTTCTCCAGTACCAGGGGAACCAGGAACCCGGTTGGTTGGTGTGAGGCAGAGAGCCTCTCGCTGGCACTGTTAAAAAAGCTTAGGACATCCACCACGGCGTCCAGCTCCCGCTTGTCGATGGGCTCCAGCAGGCGCACCACCTTGTCCCTGTCCGCCACACCTGGGAGGCTCTGCAGTGCTGGCCAGCTGTGCCTCAACGACTCCAGCATCGTCCACTCAGAATTCCATCTTGTGGGCACAGACGCTTTAAGTCCACGGCCGTTTGGGTCCGCCGACTTCAGCAGGCTGTTTACGCTGGTCTTTTTGGCAAACCGCACGAGACGTTTGCCTTGGTCGATGAGCTCGGCTACGGCGGGTGTGCTCCCCATCACTTGGATCATCAGCAGGTTTAGGGTATGGCAAAAACAGCTTTGCCAGCCTCGACCCCGGTTCTGGAAGGCCACTTTGTTGTTGGATGCGTTGTCCGTCACATACCGGATGTGTTCGCCGTCCTCCTTCCAGCAGTCCACAGCCTCCAGTGCTTGCCGTGTCGCTCGGAAGATGTTGACCCCTGTGTGAGACTCCGGCATCGCCTTTGTGCCGACGACACGGCTGCAGAGCGTCCAATATTCGCGGATATAACTCACATTCACGGTGCTGAACGGCGTAGACGTCTTCTCTTCTGTCCAGATGTCGGTGCTGGCCGCTAGGAACGGCTGAGTGCGTAGCTCGTCCCGGAGGCGCTTCCGTGCCAGCTCAGCGCGCTCACTGACGATGCTGGCGATGGTGTTGCGTCCCGGCAGTACAGGGTGTCTCAAAAGTTCGTTTACACATTTCCCATGTCAATAAAGCATATAAGAACCGGCCAAAAATCTAAGGTTTTGGTGTCCGTGTGTACACTAGACAAATATGCATGCTTTGACAACTGATTCGGAAGGTTGGAAACCAAACCCTTTGCTGTATCTCCAAAAATATTTGCCCATACCGATTTTCGTCACTCCGTCAGCTGCCGGAGGCTGATAAAAGGTTACCAGCTTTCAAGCTCTTGTAGGGGAATCCCCCGCAGTTTCTTCGTCGGATTTAGGTTTGACGAGCTCCCCGGCAACATCCGCTTCTCCCTGAAAGCCGATAGCTTGCATCGACACCATCCGTGAGTATTTTGTAGGTCTTCTCTGGCGCTAACTCCTTCATGAATGACTGGCGCCGACCTCCCAAGCACCATTTTCCTTTTCAAAACAACCCCATTCCTGAACAAATGGGAAGTGCCAGGGGCAAATTTTTCGCAGCATATCGTAGCAGAATGTGTCGGCCATCTGTTTCTTAGACACATTTTGCAAAATTTGCAAATCCCGAACGCTCGTCATTCCCAATGCCAAGACCTTCGCTGGGTTCCGGAGTGTCTTCCTCAGGAGAGGTTCTGCTTTGTAAATGGCCAAAACCTGTCCATTGTGCGGTTTTGTCCGGATTTTGTGTGTAAAAGAAAGCTATTTGCTCCAGATCTGCCTCTTGAAACTTCGTTAGATAAAACTTTACATTAATTGACACTTTTGGAGGGTCACTTGTCCTCGGCATTGACGATTTTCGCATTATTTTCCCTCAAACTTTAGCGTTATAGATATTATAAACAATTTTAAATGATATTTTGTCTGTATTTTATGATGACCTGCAATTTTTGAAACTGGGTAACCTCTGTCTGTGAGCTTCTAGTCAGTTTTCAATAGTTAGGACTGCATTTTCAGCTGCTTTCCGGAGCACGAGTGTGCTGCGGTACAAGGGTCGTTCAAAGCGCTGTTAGTCTCGCATGGTTTTGTCCTTCAAAAATTTTAGCCACCGTTTTTATTAGATGACCATCATGTTGTACTCATCCTCGCCGACACTTTGCCATGTGTCATTTCCGACCTAACCATTCCCATTACTCGTGAAGCAGAGAGTTTCTCAGCCGACCCGAGTATGCGACCTCCATTTTCATGCCTGATCCATGGTCAGAGGTGAACCCTTTTTGTGAGCTCATGAAGGGTCGAATGCGCTTGAAAACAATGAAGCTGCTTGAGGAAGGTTGTTACCAATGCCCATGCAAAATTTCGACTGTTAATTTCATGTTGATTCAGAATTATTGACAAAAAAGCATGGCTGGTACCTGTAAGCGAACTTTTGAGACACCCTGTACGTCCCGCGCCTCCACCTTGCCGTGCTTGGCGCCGACGTTGATGAACGCTTGCGCGGCTTTCTCGAAACCAGACCCTGAGAATGAAAAAAAAATTGTTCAGAATTCAAATATTTATTACATTCAACTCCGCGGAAAAGGGTAGTAAAGCGTTATCCAAAAACTACGCACATTCAAGCCAGTCACAAATTGTGTTGAAAAGTACAACGTTATCTATGCCTCATCTCTGAGAAGTTAAATTAAAGACATAAGCTAGCCATGCGGTGGTGAAGTCAATAAAAGCTAGCATTAGGGTGAAGTCGTATAAGAGTACGCACTTAGTGGATTTCTTGCTCTCATTTGTTTAATATTTGAAAGAAAGAAATCGCAAATAGGGAATATTAAAGTTCATTGAATTAGCCATCATCCCATGGGGCAACGATCCTTCAGCGTAAATGGAAGTGGTCTAAAACTGACATTTTCTGAACCGCTGCAGTTGCGTACTCTTACCATATGGGGTGTGTAAGAGTACGCACGCCAGGCGGGTGGAGTACGCAAGCATATGAACACACACCTATGTAGCTTGTACTGTCCAAATGCTTAACTTCAAACTCAGAGGGCATTTAAGTTAATTCTAGTATCCAAAAAGAAAAACATAAAATAAATCTTTCAAGTCTATAAATCAGTAAATAATCATGTCGTGTGTTTCTTTAAAAACATGCACAATCAAAAGGGAGAATAACTCGTATTTGGAAGAATTTCGGGTACGCATCTGCATCACAGTGCTCCATTGATGATATACCTACAAAACAAACGTCATTGAGCGATAGATTAATAATTGTATATTTCTGTATATTCGATTTAATGTATAATTCTGCGTACTCTTACCCTCCTGAACAGTGCGTCCTCTTAGCGTACATGCAATTCGCGCACAAAACAACCCCGAAACGTTGTGCAAAACTTCGCAAACAGAATATTGCACTGCACAGTATTTCCCCAGATAACCTCACAAGTTTCCCACAACAATCGCGGAAATGTACCTTATCTGAACTGCCAAGTATCAACATTATTGTACCATACCATAATACTATCATAACGCTCGAAAATAATATTCATCGCCTTAAACTCAACAGCGTCGCCGCTCAACGCCCACGTTCCGTTGGTGACAAGCACGCACTGGCGGCTTCATGTCACTTCATGAACTCGACAAACCCGCGTTGCTAAGCAACCGAAACAGCTGATGCGTACTCTTATCGCCCGCGTACTCTTACCCGCCCTTACCCTACCATGTGACCAGTTCTCATGTGTTCTAACAATCGATGAAGGGCACAGTTAACTTGAAATCAGTTTTTTTCGTCAGCTTAGGCTTACGAAAAAGATAATAACGCGAATGTTATGCTAACGGTTACTCGGAAATCGTAACAGCAAGACTCGCGAGACTCGGCACCTTAGATTGGCATTACCGCCGTATTCATTTTTCCACCCAGTTTGGCAACAAAACCCATAAGTTTATATTTGCCCCAAAAAACTTTGCATTTTGTTGACACACAAGGCATATACTTTGTTTATAGACCCGATCGAAGGAGTGGCGCATGGTGCCTCTATTTGCAGTGAGTTCCTACCGAATGATACCATAGTCATTGAGTTATTACCGGTTTTGTCGAAAAAAGAATACCTATCACGCAGTCTGCTGAGCGCTGTAGATTTACCAATAGAAAGAACACGTCAACTAATTGTCTGCATACTACTTAACCCGCGCCCTGGTGGGGTTTGTTTATAACGCGACCTGGGGCCGATTTCACCAAGTGAATATATTCTTGGTGTACTTTGGAAAAGTACACCAACAAAGTACGACGACAATACTATTCTGTTTCACCACAGGAATATATTCACTACGCCCGCTTTACGTAGTTTGAGAGCCACTGGCGCGCATGCATACATCTTGTCGGGGACATGCAGTCACTATGTATATTTTTCCGTATTTAAAGTCAACGAGCTTAAATGCTCAGATACACAATATTATGAAAAAAATTCTGGCTACGCTAATAAGAATTAAATTTGCTGATCATACAAGAGGAAGTGCCTAAGGAAATATTGCTAATAATGCTCTTGATTTTTGCTCGGAACATGACATTCCAAAGCCAAAATGTAAACAATCGGCAGCAAGCCGCGCAGCACAGTTGAAGTTACTGGCGTGTGTGGGTTTTATTGGATTTTGAATTAATATTAATTTTTTCTTCCAAGTTACTTCTCATTAAATATTGCTTTAAAGGGACTATCCCACCTTTAACATGGGGTTTGAGTTGAGATAGCCAAGTTTGCGGCGAGGTTCAGAAACCACTATCTATCTAGGTTATTCGTTCCCTTCATTTGAAAATGGGCCTTGTACAAGGCCCTATCTTCAACATGGAGCGACCGTTAGTGTGACGTCACCTCGTTTAGTCATTCTGATTTAAATGGGTTTGTTCGTTGAAAAATCGCTTAAAACTTGGTCTGAACTTTGTTGTGGTGCCTACAGAGTAAAAAGAATCAGCTTTATGACAGTAATGTGGCCTGGGGAAGGAGGTAATTTTGGGCTGTGACGTCACATATTTGAAAGTTTGTGTTTGGAATATGGGAAGCCTAAGATGTTTAATGAAAAATAAATGCCAGCAACCGTGTTCCTGGTCATCCAATCTATAAAGTCGGGCACAATATAACTGGTTTTAACAACATTTTAGAAGATGGGATAGTCCCTTTAATATTTGTTCACATCTTCTACGCAATTCTGGAGTGGTTTAGAGCAAATATAAATAAAGCCGAACAATAAATGGCATTACTTGAGGCACCTATCTAACTACCGATCACTGATGGTAGCAATTGGAGCACGGCCGACTAGCCGACAAGTTATCTGAAATATTACCTGAATCAAGTTTTTAAATAATCGAAGAGTCTACCGACGACTTCAAATATGGAGAATATTTCGGAATCATTCTCTGAACCTAAACGGAAGCGGGAAGCCGGTGATAAATTGCATCATTTGGCCACAACACAAGAGAAATATGGATACTGCAAAGAAATAGTAAAAGTGGGCGATGAAAACGAATGTAATGAAGCGTTGTGACTTGTGATGCAACATGCTGGGCATGTCAATCAAGGCGTTGCTAGGCTGGACTTCAGTTCTTCCTCTCGCCCTCGTAAGCTATTTACTTTCTCTTCGGTAAAACGCTGTATAAAGAGCACGGTGTAATAATCACGGTGAGAAAGATTTGAAACGCTTTTGGCCTTTTGTGTTATCAAAATACAATGTGAACTGTCGTTTTTTTTTTTGGAAGTGGAAAACTCAATAATGTAATCGGGAATGCGAATGAAAAAGGGAATTCCCTGTTGTGTTTCTGCATGATGGGGTGATTTTAATCGCAGTGATGCCACGATGAGATAAGCCTTATAAAAATAGCTGTTCTTGGGTTTAATTTCAATATAAGCCCACCCTATATATCCAGCAAGAAATAACCATTATGACCTCTAAAACTTTTTGCGTAGCCAGTGGCATGTTTTTATCATACGTTGCATCGATGAAGTCATTAAATTTGTAACATTATCATACAAAAAAAATTGATGTATGCCAAGCTGTTTCTCAAAGTATGCCACAAAAAGTAGCATACTTTCAGTGCCAGCAAACTCGGCAAACAGCTGTTGAAAAAGCAGATCGGCGTACCAGAAGTACCTCAAACGTAATCTAGTATGCCAAAAAACGACGGACTTCTGCAGTCATAATTTGTCTTTGTCTTGAATAAGTATCCCTGTACGGAGTTTGGTGAAACTGAATATGTCATAATATGCCAAAAGTGAATATGTACGCCGCCGTAATGGAATATATTCACTTGGTGAAATCGGGCCCTGGTGGGGGGGCTATTTTTGGCCCCCCCCCCTCGTATCTCCGAAACTACTGGACGGATCCGCAAAATTCAAACGGCGTTCGAAAGGCCTGTCAAATTTGTCGAAGGAAACCAAATTTTATTGACCTCGGGGTCACCGATGACGTCACAGGTCAGGTCAAAGATGAAATGTTTTACCGTTCACGGGTCTTCTAGGGAATGTGCTATAACACCGAGGAAAACGCATTTTGTCGAGAATCAGCGATAGGGCGTCAGTTGCCTAGTAGATATGTTGCTGTTAGAGGTCACTGGTCATACCAGGTCAGGTCACAGGTCAGGTCACCAAAGGTCACCAAGGGTCACCACATGAACCCAACTTTACTAAGGTTGTGCGATGCATGTTCTATGGCCAGTTTTTCATTTCCAACTCAATGGTGTTGGTTATAAGACCATCAGGTACGGTTTAGGTCACTTTCTGGTGGAGGTCAGGTCAAGGTCAGGTCAAAAAAGGTCAAATTTCAAAGTTGATATTTTTGCATAAAATGGGTATTGATTCGATGCAGCTCGTCACGGGGAGTCTAATGGTGGTCTTTGTTTTGCGCTACGAGGTCTAGAATTGCTGAAATTGAGCTTGAAAATTTGACGTCATCAATTTTGAACAGTTTTTTTCAGTATAACTTGGCCAAAAAGAGGTATCGATCTCAAATTTGGTATGTAGATAGAAGGCGGTAGGGACTATCACATATATTCCGGTTTTTTCGAAATTCAAAAAACTTTGGATTATTCGGCTATTATATTAAAAAAATCTATTTTTTTATTATTGGGGGTCAAAATCCAAAAATTTCAAAAATCCGAGATAACAGTTTTGTAGCCCTGTCCATTCTACAGCTTTTATGTCTGTATCATTTTTCTGTATTTGCAAAGCTATAGGCCTGACAGCTCTTCCCGCGAAACCTTTTTTTGGGTCGAAAACGGCAGAACATGACGTCACTCTGACGTCATTTCCGGCCAACCTATCATAGCCTTTGGAAAAATTTTTGGTCACAATGTGTAAAATTGATGTCCGGGAGGGTACTGAAAGTTTGGTGACGATCGGTGCAGTGGTTCTGGAGATGTATCGAAAAGTCTGGAAGGGGGGGGGGGCAAAAAATAGCCCCCCCCCCACCAGGTCGCGGGTTAACAAAGATCCAAATGTTTTTTTTTTTTAGAGAAATGAAAATTTCAACAAAAAATTGGTCCCAAAAGCCTAGAAATGCAAATGAAAAAGAGAAACTCGAGACGTAGATCCAAAAACGTTTATTCTTCTAAATTTCAATGATGCACATTAATCTTTCCTTCATTGCAATTTCAATGCTGTATAGGATTTGACGCTTGGAGTTACAGCCCGCCAAACTTTGCGCGCTGAAATGCAAGATAAAAAAATGTTATGCACTATAGTCAAAAAATGCATATCTGATAAACCTAATATTGTTACAGGTGAATTCAGAGAGACCAATTCTCGTCAAAATCCGAGAGATGAGGGTGTCAAATTGGAAAAAGAGTAGTACAATCTATCAAGGAATGCGTGACGCTCTGGCGCCTGCACTGCAGCTGTTGTGAGTGGGCCCGTCTCGCTGGCAGCCGTGTTCCTGGCCAGTCTGGCGTCGTCTGCGTGCACGGACCCGTCTTTGGTGCCAGTGGGCCAGCCGGCGGACGCGGCCGCCCAGCCGGGCCGCTGCGGGGTCACGCTCGAGCTGTGCGCCGGCTGCGTGGACAAGGACAAGCCGCTGGAGCACATCGCCCGCGAGGAGGTGCTGGAGGAGTGCGGCTACGACGTACCCGCCGAGCGGCTCCGGCGCGTCAAAACCCTGGTGTAAGTGAAGCCTTATAGGGTAGGGTGGGGTAATTTGAACATGTGGGGCAATTTGAACATAGTGTGAATAACACAAAATTACGGAAAATCCATAAGTCGCATGACAATAGACGCGTTTACATAGGGTTTGTTGCAAGCTTATATCTCCGTCCGTGATGTTGCAAAAGATGCCAATGGTGCCTAACAATTTACAAAATGATCCCCTCTAAATATTTGAAGACCACTGCATCGAAATTATCGCCAAATTAACGAGCTAGAGCCTCGCCAAAAATGCTATGTAAACCGGGTTAATAAGACCAATGAGAGAAATTATCGTAACTAAAAGGGCTATCATATGAACGGGGTTTAAAGTTTCAGGGAATGAAGATGTTGACGCACAGTGTAAAAAATCAATTTCGCAAGGAAAAACGCCTAACAACACGTCATTGCAACTTCATTGCAGCGCAAAATCTTGCATTGCTAGCGCCTAATACGCAACGGCTTTTGTTGTATAATGATCTAATCAGTGCCTTCAATCCAAGAAATTTGCTTTTGAACCCTGTTTTTTAAAATGGCAAAATAACTTTTAGCGTGGGGTAATTTGAACATAGTGTGAGAATTTGAATGAAGACAGGGATAGCTCCGAAAAAAACAACGCTCCTACAGGGTGTTTCACTAAAAGTGTCAAAAAGTAAATGCTTATTAAAGATATATAAAAGACGCAAAGCACGTGGTTGCGCACGTGGCTTTGTTGCAAATTTTTGGACATTTATGCTTTGGCCACTTAACATATATTTTACACTCATACGGAGCGAGGGCAGGAGGCCAAAGTTACTAGTCGTTTTTTTTCCTTATACAGAACAAGAACAGGTTATTTACACCGCAACAGGAGGGGTGAATTACACTTACATTTGGTGCTATCAGAAACATTAAAACCGTACGCCGACTTTTCAGGAAACGTTTCACTCTCTCACCTCGCTACGACCCAGATTATAAAAGTTTCAAAGGGCTTCTTGAGAGGTTTAAAAGGGTTCCTTTGATGCCGGTTCCAGTCCAAAAAAAGGCGGGTCGCCCCCACCTCTCGGCGGAAATCGTTGAAAAGGTCAGGGTCTTTTTTAGGGCCTTTTAAGATAACAAGAAGCTTATTTCAATATCAGAGATAGCCAATCCCCCAATTTATCAGAAACAACCACTGTAACGGCTCTAGCCACCAAGAACTGGCTGGACCAGAAGTTCCGTTCCCGGGCCGAATAATCAGCTGCCTCACCGCCCGCCCATGGCCAGCGCGAGCCCCCGATCTGTCACCGCTAGCCTTTGGTTTTGGTCAGTAGCTGTCGCAGAGCTGAGGAAGACTTAAGTCGCATCACTTTTGGAGCTGAAGAGCACAATGCAAGGCTTTGCCGACAGTCTGGACGCTGAAGATGAAAACGGGCTGTGAGGCACCTCCGGACACGTGCCGAAACGGTGCATCAAAAGAAGCGGCGGATATGTGGAATAGGTTTGAGTGACGGTGATATCATTATTATATATTCAAATGTCCAACAATTGCGGATGGAATGATGTGCAAATGTCCATAGAAAACATTGTTATTATGTGCATTAGGGCCTTTTACTTTTTGACACTTTTAGTGAAACACCCTGTAGTTTTTTTTTTGCCAATATTTTCGACCCAAGGCAGTAGCAGATAAGTGATGCCAGTTTTAGAAAATTTACGTCTAATATCCGTCTAATCTCCGGCATTTTTGTTGATTTTCCGTCCAAAAATGTTAAAGTCAACTATTTGTCCAAATATGTCCGAAAATTTATGCAGCTATCAACACTCAAAACCGTCATTTATATTGCTTATCATGTAATTTTACCAGCCGAAAAGTTTTCATTATATTGAGAGCTTAACAAGCTTTCCATTCGCCAATCAATGCTATGCACGATTACTTTATAAAAAGCGCTGAAGTGTAGCAAGCCATCGTCCAATGTTGTCCAGTCTGCTACCTTTGTCCAACCAATTCCGAATTGGACATTGGGCAAAATCAGAACTCCAAATGTCCAGGTTTCGATTGGCACCACTTTAACAGATGTAGTACGGTTGGGAGAGTTTTTATCGAACAAAAATGATAGACGTTCTGTTAATTGAAAAGGGGCGAATTCTGTCAACTGACCGGTGTGCAGCGTGCAGATATTGATACTCTGCAACTGTTATTTTTGCTGTTGTGTTGATTTTTCAAGTGAAGGTATGTTTAGAATTGTTCTGCCTATTTGTTTATGGATCAAACAACATCGGTGCTGGCGAGACTATCGTTTTTATGACAGGTAAAGGCAGTATGTTCAAATTACCCCACGGTGGGGCAATTTGAACACACCGTGACTTGGTGGAGAAGTGAGGCTATGCTATTCAAGGTATGCTCGGCTCGTCCAAAAATGAGGCTTGCATGGTGAAAGCAAGTGACACTTGCGCTACTGAAGCAGTTTTTCTTCATCCAGGGTTGAACTGGAATTTGGTACAATGGAGAAGACGTAAAAATATGTTCAAATTACCCCACACTACCCTACACAGGGCCTCGGCTAACATGTTAACTGGTGGGCCAAATGGCCCACCAGTGACCCGAAATGGCCCACCAGCCTCAAAGATTTGGCCCACCAGTAATTTTCCGAAAAATCTAAGTTTTCACATTTCAAATTGAACTAGCAGATCTTATCGTACATTTTCAGGCTGTAAAGTACCCATCGGTGAAACATATTCTTGTGAAAAAACTTCAACCTATTGTTTGCAATATCCCCTTGGGGTAAAAATGGAAGAACGGACCAGTTCAGACGGTCGGGGATAAGCCTGCGAGCGATCTCAGACGGCTGGCCGATAGACACGATATAAGCCAGAGTCAAACTAGAGGTAGTTTCGGCGACTTCCAGCCGATTGAACTCTGCAAGCGATATTAATACTGCCGAATTTTGGCCACGACCCTGTCGCCGAATCACGTCGTGTAGGAAATCGGCAAGGCCTTAATCGCGAATGAATGGCGAATCTGTTGCGAATAGTCGGCGATGCCTTGGCAACAAGTCGACGCACGCAGCGACATGTCGGCGGCGACTCGGCGACTGTTTGGCGATCATGTTCGTTTATTATAAATTCGGCTAACGGCCACGAAATTTTCATTTTCATGAAATATACGTGGCGGTCGTGACGACCCGTAAAGCCCTTGTTACACTGCCGCCGAATTTTGGTACACGAATATGCAAGTCATCCTATGTCGCGGACGGATTCGGGATCTTTCTTCCACGGTCTTGGCATTTCGCAGACCAGTCGGTGTCCACCGCGCGACTTTTACGGTTCGTCACGACCGCCACGAATATTTCATGAAAAATGAAAATTTCGTGGCCGTTCGCCGAATTTATAATAAACGAACATGATCGCCAAACAGTCGCCGAGTCGCCGCCGACATGTCGCTGCGTGCGCCGACTTGTTGCCAAGGTATCGCCGACTATTCGCAACAGATTCGCCATTCATTCGCGATGTTCGCCGAATCATGGATCAGCTTCGACCCGCGCACGATTAGGGGGCCCCCTACCCGTTTTCTGAAAATCGGGCTCTGTCGGCGAACTGTTCGTCTCTGTCGGTGAACTGTTCGCCGATTTCCTACACGACATGTTTCGGCGACAGGGTCGTGGCCAAAATTCGGCAGTAACACGGCCTTAAAAGTCACGCGATGGACACCGACTGGTCTGCGAAATGCCAAGACCGTGGAAGAAAGATCCTGAATCGGTCCGTGACATAGGATGACTTGCATATTCGTGCACATTCGTGTACCGAAATTCGGCAGTGTAACAAGGGCTTTATATGCGTCTTCACGACCGGTATGATGCTTGCAGTCACACATCTGACCAGTCGGACGAATTTCGAACCGTTCACAGTCAGCGTTCCAAAAATTTCTCATTCTTGGGCTGAAGATGACACTCAAGAATAAGAATGGATATTTTTCCACTCTCACATTTTGGGTGGCTAGAATTTTCCACTCAGACACCCAAGACAAATCGGAAATTTGGGACACTGTTCACCAGAAGTGTACATAACTTTTTTTTAAAGAAAATATTAGGGTTGCGCACTCACGCGCAGTGCGCTTGGGCTTTTGAGTCAATTCTTTTCCATGCGACACATGTTGGGGTTGCTGCTACAACCCTCTTTTGGGGTTCCTGCTACAGCCCACTTTATATATAAAGTTGCACTCGTGCTGTTCACCATTCCTCCCGATCCACCCGACAACGCCCGATCTCTTCCGACCGCTTCCGAATCTCCGACTAGTCGGCGAGCGATCCACTCAGGGCTCGCTGATTTTTAACATCCGACCGGCCGTAAGTTATCGTCCAAAGTTTTATAATCTGCGTCAATATTTTGTGCATACTTGTGCGATTTTATGTGCACTGCCGGAGTATCACCGCTGAGAGGGTGGTGGGTCCCTTCTCTCTCCTCTCTCTGAAGAGTCGGGGGGGGGGGAGCGGGGTCGAGCCCCGTTTTTTTACATTTTTTAATGGCATCCTGACGTTTTTTTGCAGAATAAAGTGGCCGAAATCTGGGGAGAAATCTAAAATGGGGGGAGGGGGGGGGGGCTATGGCTAGTGGCTACGAAGGTCAGTCCATGTCGCTGCCCAAGTGGCCCACCAGTCAAAATTCCTTAGCCGAGGCCCTGTACCCTCTCGCCCTTCTGCACGTGGAGGGCTCACTATCTCGCTCGCTCGTTCATTGCCCAAAAGGCGTTTTACTGGTATAAATGTTTTGAAAATAGCTGGTACCGAAATTATTGTTTTACAATGCATTGAAAAACTCAGGCTATAAGCCAACCAAAATATAACCCCGTCGGCCGTTTCTCTTTTTTTTGGGGGGGGGGGGCCTTCGGCAGCGTGTTTCTTTTTTCCAACCAAAGGAAGGCGCTGTACCCGAAGATGCTTCTTTGTAACCAAACCAAACAAAAACTAACATAACCTAACCTAACCTGACCTAACCTACAACCTACAAACCTACAACCTAACCTACAACCTACAAACCTACAACCTAACCTACAAACCTACAACCTACAACCTACAAACCTACAACCTAACCTACAACGCGCCAAAAATTTCGGCCGGCAGCGGGATTCGAACCCTAGTTATCAGACCATGAGGCGAGTGCGCTAACCACTACGCCACGCAGCCAGCTGATCGGATCGAGGTGTAAGTCACTTTTCAATGACGCAATGGGATATTCTCCGTATAGCGCCTTCCTTTGGGTGGAAAAAAGAATTACGCCCTTCGGCATGGGGGGAATGCGCACAGGAATGCGGCTGAATCACGTGCGATTGTGTGTGCGGTATCCTCAGTTTGAAGATTCGGCTGTAGAATATGTAGTTTTAAATACGTAGGTTTGACGTACATCTCGGAAAAGTGAGATACGGCCAGAAATGAGCGTGGGTCCCTCCGCTCTGAAGATTCTGATCGGCGCCGATTGAAATAATTCGCCGTGCATATCTCGGCTTATTGACTACCGACTGACACAGGACAAACACCGATCGATACCAAATTTTCTTCCGAATCTTTTTATGGCCAAAGCGACGCGGAGCGAGCGCAAGATATCTCGTTACTCCTAAAACGGAGAGTTTCATAACCGACCCGATTTTGCGACATCCATTTGCATGCGTGACCCATGGTCGGAGGTGAACCCTTTTTGTGATCTCTTGAAGGGTCGGATGCATTTGAAAACAATTAGGTACATTGCTTGAGGACGGTCTTTAGCAATGCCCATGCAAAATTTTGACGTTCAATTCATTGTTAATTCAGAATTATTGAATTATTGACGAAAAAGCAAGGCTGGTTCGTGTCAACGAACTTTTGAGATACCTTGTACACCGAATCGCGCTTCCGGGCAAACATGGTTTCGAAAAGTAGGTCACAGGTCAAAGATTATTCGGGTCAGGGTCATGAAATTTTCAGGGTAGGTGTAAATTGATGGACGCGAGGGTACTGACAGTTTCGTCGTTATCGATCGCTTTTACACGAGTTATTCGCGAAAAATTGAGGGGGTCCTTTTGACCCTCTCCCCAATACAGGCAAGGGTTAAATAGCCCAGCATTACGACACGTTACCTGTCCTTGAGTGTCACTATAACATTGTTCTTTCCAGTAAAGTGCAAATAAAAGCTAATCATGCAAGAAAGACGCCGGAATTAAATCACCCTTAGACCTCTTGGGGCATTCCACGATAGATCGTACCACTTTTTTTCCAATTTGACACCCTCATCTCTCGGAATTTGACGAGAATTCGTCTCAGGGGTAATCAGGGGCTCTGAATCTACCTGTGACAATTTCAGGCTTATCAGATCAGTATTTTTTAGTTATGGTGTATAACATTTTTTGGATCCTGCTTTGCAGCGCAAGTTTGGCGGGCTATAACTATATGACGGATTATTCAAATGCCAAATGTTATATTACACTAGAGGGACAGCGTTACGCGCAGCGTAAAGAGGGACAGCATTACGCGCAGCGTAATAAATCAAGTTTCAATAAAATCGGCCCAGTAGCGGCCGAGTTATGGCCAGAATAAATTTGGCGTCTCCTCCTGGCCGGCGGTGCTCTGTTCCGGTATTCATTGCCAAAGGTCAATGACCTGCCGGCTCTGATTTTGCTCAGTTTTGCAAGCGAAGAAACTGAGCCTAAGGCGCGTGCTCTCTGATCGGCGCCGGCCGCGGCCCAAAATGCTGCAAAGATGCGCCCGCCACGTGCACACCGCTGCACGCACCCCCTCCAAAATTTAATACAACAAACAGATGCACGCGTCCGACTTACGTCGAAAATTTCACCCCCGTAGCCCGCACCGTTCCAGAGCAATAGCCCGCCAAGCGTGACTGACGCGTCACATACATACATACATACATACATACCAGACATGTGCATGGATCCGAGAAAATGGATCTGGGATCTGATCCCACAGATCCTGATCTCGGATCCGACGGGATCATAGATCCAGCTCTGTAATTTATCGAGAGATCCGTAGGGATCACAGATCCGAGTCTCATTTTTTGCTTGAGATCCAGTGAGATCATAGATCCTCACTTATTTTTTGTCAACACCATAGATAACAGTAGAACTGGATTTGACACGAACACTGCCTATCTGCAGTAGGGGACCCAAAAATGTCAATGATATCGATCAGCCTCGGAAGGCAACCGCATGTCTCAGAGGCATGCGGTTTTCTGCTATGAGTAGCCCCATTGGCCCCGCTTCATTCACTACTATTGGCTATTCATGTGTGAGGTGCCCACAAGTCGGAATCACGTGCCTCGTGGGTGGTGTCCACAGGGGCCTTTTCGCCTCTCCTCTGAAATAAACGGTCCAGTCCCAAGTAAAATATACGTGTATATATCGCAGTTTTCATTAATATGTATTTGCGAAATTTATTTCCTGAATATATAGCACTAATTGCGCCACTTCATGCAATCAGGCCTGTGTATTGGAAGTTATATTTTTCCGACATATATTAAATAACCAGCATGTTTAGATAAACAACCAAAAATAATTATACAGCCAGCATGTCCAGTATGCTCAGCTCATCTCTGTTTGGGCCTTACCAGCCTGCATGCGGCTCTTAGAATCATGTCGTAGGGCACCTGTGATCCATGTGCCTTGGTGACACAGGGAGGCCAACCTTGCGGGGCATCAATGTATCAGTGTATCAATTGTTCAGTTGACTTGCCTTTTTTCAGCCAGTCTGCCCTTTTCCACACTTCAAAGCGTGCTGACGGTCGCTCATGGCCTCCTGCTTGAGGCAGCCAGCTGAATAGTCTTAGAGGCGCGTGGGGGCATCTGACGGCCCTCGCCACCGTCACTAAACCATGCTGCCTCACGTCACTGATTGGAGGGAAGATGAGACCAAAGATGCGGCGCCGCACCATCACCAGCGTCGGGGATCGCATCAAAACGTGATTCAGACAACCGGTCTCTTGCAGGCACTTCAATGCGCCATTGCAGTTCATGTTGTATTCGTAGTCGTAACATTCGATGAATTCCGGTGACGGATGAACAGATACTGTGCAAAGCCAGGTCAGTGTCCTCGGTCACTCTTGGCTGGTTCCCACTGCGTCCGCCCTTTTCTAGCAGCGCGCGAGGCGGTGGAAGACGCTCCTCCATCATTGTGAGGTACCAGCCAGCTAACGGACAGGGCAGTGGCGCAGGCACGTGGGTCTCCTATCGCTGTTCAGCATATATTATGACAATGTGGTCAGATACATCCTCTTGGATGAGAGCTGCTTTGAAGCTGCAGAAACGTCTGTGGAAAGCTGCTCCAGGCGCTCATTCCCCGGTAACCGCTTTGGGGTGGTATCCACAGTGCAGAATCGGCGGATCGCAATCACTCTCTCCAACTCCAACAGACAAGTTGAAATCAAGATTACATGATGCGTTCTCTGTGCCGTGAGCCCCCCATCTGCAGCTTTCAGATGACCAATTGCACGTCGGTGCAGTGCTGACCAGCACGAGGAACGATCAGCCCCGTTCCGTACCCTGAGCAGAGGAATCACGTCGCCTCACAGCTCGCGTGATTTGTCTCCCAGCAGCACCAGTAAGGCTTCCGTACCTTCGTTGGTGATTTTCTGTTCTGAGTCCACTGTAAGTACCAACTGGATAAGTCCAGATCGTACATACATCCCGCCACAGCCTATCTGCTGGTGAGGGATGAGCTTTTGAACCACGGTCAGTGGTCACGTAGGTCAGGCTAGTGAAGACGACGCGCTCCACTACAGGGGCGGATCCAGGAATTTTCGGGAGGGGGGGGCGGCAAGTCGAAATAGGGGCGACGTGGCAATCCGGGGGCGCTCCATACAAAGGGGGCGCCAAACCGTCAAAATCGGGAGCTAAAAGCCCGCGCCGTGCTAGGGGGCGTTATCGCGCTCCCCCTCAGGTTTTTCGCAAATATCTGAAAAACGGCTGCGCTCAGCGCCGCCATTTTCAGCATACCTTATCATGCATCTTTTTTTGCACATGTTGTAAAAATGTCTGACGCGGGTGATTGAAGGTCAGGTCACCAGGTTATGCCAAGTGACCTAGCCTAAGAAAAAGTTCAAATGCTTACCATTGCTATACCGACTGAACGATTGCTTTGAAACTTTCAGCGATTGATGAAAGCAACACTATTCATGAAATGTATATCTCGGAATTTCGATATCTGTGACCTAAGGTCAGGTCAGTTGTGCGACGTCTCCATTAGTTAGGTAGGCATAATTAAGTCTTTGGGAGAAAACTGAAAGGCATCTCTTTTGGACGAGCGCCATTCTAGACAATATCAAGCATTGGGATACATATGAAATTAACACACTGAATAAGAACATTGCACCTAGTGTGACCACTCATTATGTCCCATAGGTCATCACATGTCATGAAAGGTCCGCAGCAGTTTTTTTTTTAATAACTTTTGATAGATTCAAGCTAGAGCGATAAAAACACCTCAGCTGTGTTCAGCTCGACGATACGCATCGACTGCTATGCAGCATGACCTTTCCCGGTCAGGTCATGACCTTGACCTGAGGTTAAATTCTCAAAATCACCTTTCATAAGGTCAACCTTTAGTTTATTCGACGTGTCTCGACGACAGAAACGCAATGCTGGCAAATGTAATGTCGAGACTCTCTTGAGTCAAAAGTTATTGCTGGAAAACATTGTTCGTAAAAAGGCTATTTTTAGAGCCTTTTGCCCTCTGAAAGCTAAGCCGTTGACCTGAGGTCAAATCTGAGCGCATCTTGCAGAAATACCTTTAAAAGGGCTATCGAATGCGCTTTTCTGCGGCGCTATAGCTCTATTGGTTTCCGAGTTACGGGCCGCTGCTTCGAAAACGGAAAAATGTTGAAACAGGCAACATTTTACCTTTGATGACCTCTGGTGACCTGACATTCGACCTGACCTAAAAAATGTCCCGTTTTGTTTTCGTCCTGTTTTTTAACGATCTTTCGAATGCCGCTTATCGCGTGTCACTACGCGGCCCAGGAGCCGAGTTAGACGAGGGAGTGTGTCCCCCCCCCTCCCCAGCAGGACACGGAAAACTCAGACCACCAGCACGGCACGGGTTAAAAGTCGTAGATGGGCACCGCTACCCTAGCAAAAGATATTAGCAAAAAGGTGGCCTCCATTTACTAGTGCAGTCCTTCTTCTCCCGGTGATGCCCCCTCCTTTTTCTGGAAGCGTCTCACTTATGCTGGTATGCCTCACTTCCCGGGGGCGCTCAACCTCTGCTTGGATCGCCTAATCCATTATGGAGAGACCCACTTTGCTTAAGTCGCCTCATTTCTTCCTTCTAAGAACGACCAATTTGCTGTAGGCGGCCCACTTATCTGGGACGCCCATCTTCTGCTAGAAGTGCCCCTCTTCTTCCTGATGCGTCCCACTTCTACTACGAGTGCACCTTTTCTGTTAGGGCGCCTGTTTGCTGCTGAGGAGTCTTTTTCTACTGTGAATAGGGCGGCCCTCTCCTGTTGGGCGACCCCAAATTCTGCTGGAGGCGCCCCACTTCTGCCCAACTTTTGGTGGGGTGCCCCTCTCTTGCAGGGGGCACTTCTCTTTTGCTGGAGACGCCACTCTTGTGGGGGCGCCCTTCCACTGCGGTGAACGTCTCTCTTCTGCCAGGGGCACCCCTTTTCTTCTTATGGGGCTCCTGTTTTTTTTTTTCTGGGGCGAGGCGACCCTCTGCTGCTCGGAACGGGGCACACCTCTCCTTTTACTGGGGCACCGCCCCTCTGCTGGGGTTGCCCTTCCACTGTCGTCAGGGGCGCCCCTCTTGGTAGAATATACTCCTTTTCTTTTTGTAATGGGGCGCCCCTCTTCTACCGGGGGCGCCCATCTGCTGCTCGGGCGTCTGTCTTCTGCCGGATATGTCAATGGGGCGCCCATATCCTGTTTGGCGGGCCCAACCTCTGCTGGAGGCTCCCTATTTCTGATTAACTTTTGCGGTGGCGCCTCTCTTCTGCTGGGGCGCCCCTCTTCTGCTTGGGGCGCCTGTCTCCTGCTGGAGACCCCTCTCTTCTGCTGGGGCGCCCCTCTTCTGCCAGTGGCACCCATTTTCTATGGGGCTCCTTTTTTGCTGGGGCGCCCAGCTGCTGTCAGGGCGCCCCTCTTCTCGGAATGGGGGCGCCTCTCTCCTTTTGCTGGGGCGTCGCTCCTCTTCAGGGGGACACGTCTCCTGCTAAGGGTGCCCTTCCGCTGCCAGGGGCGCCCCTCTTGAACAGAAGGTATTTTATATTCTTGTAACGAGACGCCCTCTTCTGCTGGGGGCGCCCATCTGCTGCTGGGGCGACTCTCATCTGCTGGGAATAGGCCATTGGGCGTCACTCTCCTGCTTGGTGAGCCCAACTTCTGCTGAAGGCGCCCTATTTCTGCTGAACCTTTGCTGTGTCGCCGCTCTTCTGCTCGGGGCGCCCTCTCTGCCGCGGGATATGGGCGCCTTTTTCGGATGGCGGGGGGGGGGGGCGGCCGCCCCCGTCGCCCCCCCCCCCCCTGGATCCGCGCCTGCTCCACTAACTCAGATTATAGGCGTTGGTAGGCGCGGCCGATCAGTATGAGTAAGAAAGACTTTACTTGTCTTACTTCGGAAAGCTTTTTGGTCACAATTCACAGTAGCAAGTAGCGTCTGCTCAGTTACAAGATGACCCACAAAGGGTCACCTTGGTTGACTCAATTCACAAAGGTTGACTCAATTCACTGATACTCGGCTCTTCGCAACTTCTTCCAGACGTTTGCTGAGCTCGCCTGCAGCTAGGTTCATACTTCATGGCACCCTGAGAACTTCACTCTCAAGCCATTGTTGTGCTAAACAAAGGCAAAACTTGGTAAAGTTATGAAATAAATGTAAAACTGAAGCTATCAACAAAATCATAGCAAAACGTTTAAAACCGAAATGTCGCAATTTTTTTGTGAATTTTGTGGCCGTTTCCAATGAGATTCACTGGTAAATAGTCGTAATGCACGTGCTTTTTCAGTTTTTTTTTCAACTGCTGCCAAAAGATACATCATATTTTGGGGTCCCCTATTGCAGTTCATCAAACTTCGTGTCAAATCCAGTTCTACTGTTATCTATGTCAACACATATATCTCAAAAAAGCACTTGTTTCAACTCACAAACGTTCTGTTTTAGTGATTTTATGTGATCGCACGTCATAATCCATAGTTTTGTGTCACTTATTGGCATAGAAACCCTTTAAAAAATGGTTTTAAATGTGGTGCATGGTGGGATCAACTCAGATCATAGATCCATGTTCGTAATTTATCGTCAGATCATATGAGATCATAGATCCAAGATGTATTTTTCACGCCGGATCCGGTGGGATCATAGATCCCAACCTGTACTTTGCTTCGAGATCCACTGGGATCATAGATCCATCACTCGGATCCATGCACATGTCTGATACATACATACATACATAAGGACGTTTTGATTTTTATATATGTAAACTAGAGGGACAGCATTACGCGCAGCGTAATAAATTAATTTTCTTTAAAATCGGCCCAGTAGTGGCCGAGTTATTGCCAGAATAAATTTGACGTCTCCTCTTGGCCGGTGGTGCCCTGCGCCGGTGTTCATTGCCAAAGGTCAGTGACCTTCCGGCTCTGATTTCGCTCAGTTTTGCAAGCGAAGAAACTGAGGATAATGCGCGTGCTCTCTGCTCGAGGCCGGCCGCGGCCAAAATCTCGCAGAGATGCACCCGCCACGTGCAAACCGGCGAGCGCACCCCCACCAAAATTTAATATGACAAACAGATGCACGCGTCCGACATGCGCCTAAAATTCCACCCCCGTAGCCCGCACCGTTCCGGAGCAATAGCCCGCCAAGCGTGACTGACGCGTTACATACATACGGACATTTTGATTTTTATATATGTACTAGAGGGACAGCATCACGCGCAGCGTAATAAATCAAGTTTCAATAAAATCGGCCCAGTAGCGGCCGAGTTATGGCCAGAATAAATGTTGCGTCTCCTCCTGGCCGGTGGTGCTCTGTTCCGGTATTCATTGCCAAAGGTCAGTGACCTGCCGGCTCTGATTTCACCCAGTTTTGCAAGCGAAGAAACTGAGCCTAAGGCGCGTGCCGTCTGCTCGGCGCCGGCCGCGGCCCAAAATGCTGCAAAGATGCGCCCGTCACGTGCACACCGCTGCAAGCACCCCCTCCAAAATTTAATCGTTAGGCGGCACGGGCGGACATCGATAACAGCGCCTCTATCGGTCACTAGGGAAAGCTGGGCTGTAGGCGACGAAATACCGGCTGAGTTGTCACACGTTGAATAGGTTTATAGCCATCCGTCTTGTGAAAAAGTTGAACTTTTGCCTTTAATATTTCTACAGGCAATTTTAGAAGTGTCTTCACATGGATTACAAAACCGTTTAGATTATTGTATTCACTTCAAGCCTTCCCTATTGTTCTTGATGATGCGGGAACTATTTCTAATTAGTGTTTTTAGCTTAGTAAAAGAACATACTGTGCAAACGATGAAAAGAAGCATAAATGGAAGATTTTAAATGCAATTTTCTCTAACAATTAATGGTAAATTCTCTATATATCAAGGAAAAGGTGCATGCTAACTGATAATTTAAAGTTCTTGGGGCCAGTTGTTTTCTTCTTTCCTACGTCGCCCCAATGGCCGCGAATACACTTGTGATAACGCCTATCGTACAGCAAACAGATGCACGCGTCCGACTCGGCGCGAAAATTTCACCACCGTAGCCCGCACCGTTCCGGAGCAATAGCCCGCCAAGCGTGACTGACGCGTTACATACATACATACATACATACGTACAGACGTTTTGATTTTTATATATGTAAATAAATTGAACTTGCAATGAACAGAGATTAATATGTGGTTTTGAAATTTCAAAAAATACGCTATTTTTGATATATGACATATCGAGTTTTTCTTTCATTTGTATTTTTTGGACTTTGGGACCAATTTTTTTTTTTAATTTTTATTTCTTTGAAAAAATATTTGGCTCATTGTTAACCCGCGCGGGGCTGGCGGGGTAAATTTTACCCATCCTCGCGAATTTTTGGAATAACTCAAAAACGGCGGCGGAACTGTAGCACGCTACATCTTGAACATTTAACGTAGTATCTTTTCGGCACGGCTCGGCCCGGCAGTCCCTCTCCCTCGCAGTCATGCCACACGCCTAGCCTCGCTTTCCCACACCCAATCCCCCCCCCCCCCCCAGTTCCCTTAATCTATCACTGTCCGCACAGAATGGGCAGCCGTTAAACTCCCATTAAGACGCGCGCTTTTGGAGACAGCTACCGCAGGATGAACGATTCGAATCCCAACAAGTAACAGCTGGATCAGTAACACTGTCAACAGCTCGTGGACCCACGCCGAGGACAGATAACGGCTGGGAGCGCTGGATCAGCAAGATACGTCATCAGATCATGGAGCAGTGTAAAGGATGGATGCCGGCTGGAGCACACAGCCTCCTTTGTCGGGGTACAACAACCCAGGGTGAGTGACCCGGCAGAACGCCTTGAAGGTGACCTGCACAGCAGCGGCAAGCAATGACCTGTAGTTCCAGATTTCGCCACTGAATAGAAGAGGCAGCACGCTACGGCCACACCCCGCAACCACAAGGCCTGGCGGGAAAGGTCAGCAGCGAAGCGGGGGGTGCTAGCCAGCTGACGATGGGGACACGCCCAAGGTACTAGTTGCCAGAGCTACCGCCAACCGAAGGGGGCAGCACTATCCAGACGCGAGAAGGGTTGACAACAAAGGATGTATGATTCTGGGAGATAAAACCATTTTGACGGAAGATCGGACGGAGGGGTAGCTCCTAAAGTAATCAGCCAATACAGTAGCCGCGGGAGAAATGACTGACAAATATGGGGCTTGTGGCAAATGCAGGCTTGAATTCCAAGGGCTAGAGTCACCGTCAGGTTAATAGCAAAATACAACCAAGAAAATGGAGCAGCCGGCCATGAACAATGTCTGCAAATTCCAAGCCTGGAGACTAAGCAAGAGGACGTCGGGAAAACAGTTATACCAGCTCAGCGCAACGGTCGTGTCAGAAACAGCAATACGGAATACACCGATTCGCCAAAATCTAAGATGAAGGCTAAGATACAAAGTGTCGTCTCCTGAGTACATTATAAGTGGCTGGAACAAAGAAACGCTGTTGAGGCTAACTAAGCTGTTATGCGATTCAACCCAATTCAAGCAAACAACGACGAGCTATATGGAATGTGATAAGATGTTTAGCTACCGAGGTATTTGGATAACCAGAGGAAAAGAAGGCTGCTGCGGGCAGATACGCAGTCGATATAAGAATGAAAGTGGTTGAGGATAAAGAAACGGCACGACAGAGCTAATTCACACTTTTATCAATGTTCTTATATCCTACACATCGATTAACCGACTGGTAAAACTCCCAATATGAAGATGGTGAGCGGCCAAGTGAAAACGCACGGGAGTAACAAAGACACCCTGGGTGCAATGACTCGGAGGTCGGCTCAGGGCGTGGCAGCCCTCGAGCTATAAAAGGCGCACGATTCACCCCGAGAGACACAGTCGAGCAGCCGAGAGTGACAGTCTGCAGCCGGAGCCGGAGACGCCATCTGGAGGCCGCCGTCGGTCCGGGGTCACCCGCGAGAAGCCTCTTCAGTCTTCAGTTCGACCGACCAGAGCCGGAGGACAACCGCTGACGCTTGTGACCATACTGAGAAGCGGAAGCGCAGAGAAACTCCAGAATGTGAGTGTTGTTGAAAAGTCTGCTCAATCCCTGATCCTTGCCCCCCCCCCCCCTTCTGCCCGGTTGCCGTGCCGTGACGACTGCCAAACATTTTCGGTTGCCATAAAATGCACTCTCAATTGGAATTGGAAAACTTAAATTACTTTGAACTTATTGGTCCAGACACCCTAGTAGCATATTAGGATCTGAATTGTGAGGTCATGCCAGAGCCGCCAGTAAATACGTTATTGTCAGTTGGAGTACGGAATACATCGCGATTCGGTCGAGAACGGGATGCTAAAATTTGAATAAGCAGCTCAGTGTCTCGAACGCTGAAATTGATGACAGGATGCGTGACAGCGTTGAAATGTCTTTGTCTTTGGTTCAACTGGTTCGTTCGATTTATTATCGGCGGGTGCGATTTGAGATTGGAACGTTTGTGAAATTGAGGGTTTAGATTCGTGCTGTACTCACTAAAAGTTGCATTGCGAAATCATTGGTAATATTGCTGTAGGAATTAATTGCGAAGTCGAAATCATTCAGTTATAGAACAGGTAAATACGGTTGAAGAATGTAATGGTTTAAGGGGGCGACTGATTCATGCAATCGATCTATGAATATGGCTATGAGTTATGATTTTCGACAGATACGAATGCTTGAGCTTACGGAGGAATTTCTTCTGTTACTTAGGTGCAGAGTTGAGAGTAGTGGTTTGAGGTCGACGGTTTGACACTTTGCAACTTTAGATGATCCTTGTACTTTGCGACATTGAAGTGGCGAAATGTCGAGTAAGAGGTAGATGTAGAATTGTTTGTGGTTAGAACTAATATGCGACTAATATAGGTACCGATCGTTGTGCTTTTGTAGAATAAATACTAGAAAAGACTATCTTTGTTGGGAAAGATTAAATGGGACAGGAATTTAATTAAAAAAAAAAACTTACGTGGAATGGAGCTGATGAGATATCGAACAGGGAGATATTGCAGCGATATTTTACCAGATTCACACTCACTGACACATCCGGTGAATCTACCCGGCCAGAAGAGACAACACGCACGAGCACTATACCGCGACTGTTGGCGCGCCCATAGCGGCGTGGCCGAATGACGGTGTCGACGCGGCGCCCGCCGGCGGCCGTGGTAATCGTCGTTCCCGACGCGGGGTTGAGCCGCCAGAGGGCGCGAGGAGCAGCGGCCACAGTAGGGCAGTGGGCTAGCCATAATTGGACGCGTGCGGTAGGTGAAGGTCATCGTAGGTATAGGAACATGGTTAGTTGTGGAAAGTTGCCACGGGATAAGAACGTAAACAGTTAATGCATAATTCTAAATACGACATGCTATGTAATATCTAGACTGCAGTTCGTTTGATGTGCATCGTTTACTGTTGATAGGATGATTTAAATTAGATTTCCTCTGAAAAGCTAGCGATCCGTATGACAATATTCTGGCTTTCTATAAAGTAAAAAAGTTTTCAGTGAGGTAACTAGTAGTCCATCAGAAACTGCTATCAGAAACTATCGAGCGAGTTTCAAGGAGTCATTTCCGTTTGAGCACTCAGTAATTTACTATGATACGGCGGTCACAACCAGACGACAGATCGGTGCGTACTAATTGGTTCTAGATCATCTGATTAAATCAAGAGCGGTTCAAGGTCTGCTAGGGTTGTATACGAGAACTGATGATTAGGTTCACGTGTGCAGCAGAAATTATGACTTGAGATTACGATTTGGTTTGGATAAATAATGCGTTTCTGTTATACGCGTTCTTGCGAGTTAGCGCCAATAATTACTCCACCAATATTGGCACAGGGCATTGTGAGGCACAGACGGCTTGTTTGCCCGTCTCCTATGGCGTAACGTTTACCAGCATGACTGTATGAGACACAGATGCACTTCTCTAAACCCACGTCCAGACCGGAATAATAAGAGGGACACACCGTCACGTACGCAGGGCATATGCACGTTTTCCGCCAGTGGTACCGGCCACTGTTAATTTTCCCGCTTAGGTAACACTGGGTGAGAAGGCAGTGAGAGGTTTCTACGGCAGGGGGAAGGGGGAAGATTGGCACAGTGCAGTGGAGAGTAAGTTATGCCAAAGGCAATAAGCCGAGGGTCAGGGGTGAGTCACCCAAAGGGCGGATAAGTCGAGCCGTAGTGTCCCGGATAAGTCCTCATACTTATTTCGTAAAGGTACTTTGATCGGTACTGGACAGCCTCAGGGGAGGGAAGAATGTACTCCAGGACACGTAAGGCCTTGAAGAGTAAATCCCATGGTTTAAGGATAGTTCCAGGATATGAACTGTGGTCCCTGGGTCGTGAACGGGAATGTTACACGCGGACCGGAAGAGGGCATAGGTAATCTCTCCCGGTAGAGAGATAAGTCGGATATAAATCGTGTATGTGTGTACCATAAGTCTATCGGACGTGTAGTGAATCCCATAAATTAGTAGGGTGGATATTTGTGCAATTATTCTGGACGGCCCTGCGATAAGTATCTTTGTCGCCGGTTAGCGGAGCATGCATATGGATTTCGGAAAGAGACATTTATCTTGCCGGGGAGATCGTCGTCAGCTAGACATCTAACACTATCGGAGGGAATTTCGGGGGCTGCTAAATCGATTGGGGTGAGTGAATGGAGGGCAAATGCTTGTGTGGATGAGCGTAAGAATGATGAAGGATAAATCTTAGGATAAGGCCGATAGGAGTTAAGCAGAACTCAGGTTGGGCAGTCAAGCTAATGATTCTCGAGGGCAACTAAACTAGCAACGCTAATACGAACTAAGTGGGCAATTTTCGTAATGGGGGTGCCAGTGATATAGGAATGGGTGACTGGACGAATGATCACATTCAATTAATCAATGTAATTACCACCCATAAGTTTGGCAGTGGTCATCGGGACTTCGAATGCCCTGTCCTTCACCTGCCCAACTGTGCCGCAAACCCAGCTGATCGGATCCCTCTATCCCTAATCCGAGCAGTGAAGAAGCATCTCGTGCATCATTGGTCTATACAATGAACAGAATCATCAAGCCTCTAAATCAAAAAGCATCTTCCATCAGATGTATTTGTACGCAAGGTGGATCTGGATCTACATCTCTCCCAGGAGGACGTCAGTGAACATCTTCCTCAGCTGGATATCTACATCTATCTCAGGATCTCATCGCTATCTGGATCTCTCTCTAGATCTATCTCGGGATCTCTTCGACGACTCTCAAGCTCCCCTGTTCTACAAGCTCTACTATCGAGTTCTTTCCAGCAGCAAATAGCTCTGTTCTTCTACAACCAGCTGAACGACAGCAGACTGCGGTAGTTGATGACCCGCAACAATGCAGCAGTGTTTACCACGCCCCCTTTCTTCTTTTCTCTTAATTCCCTCGCTACAGAACTTTCAGTACCTTTTCTTACATCAATTTGACACGTTCCCTGAAAATTTGAGCGAAATCCGTCGGAAAAATTCTGAGAAATTGACGTTTTAGTGACGTCATGTTCGCCATTTTCGCCTCGAATACGGCAAAATTTCAAACGCCGCTAACATCTTCATTTTTAAAGGAATCAAGACGTAACAAAAAAGGTTATACGTAATTCTACTGTGTCTATCAAATGGCTATCTCGGTTTTTGGAAAATTTTGGATTTTGGCCAAACATTTTTCAAAAAACTGACTTTTTTGGGAAAATAATTATAAAATCCAAACTTATGAGTGTATCGAAAAAACCGGGATATATGCCAGAGATGCTGTCTATGTGCACCTACATACCAATTTTTAGAAGAATCGATTCAAAAATGTGGGAGTTATTAAAAATTTCATGACGTCACGACACACAAAAATTTTGAAAAGTGATTTTTTGGAAATTCTAGACCTCGCACGGAAACAAAAATAGCACCATTCGATTCGCCGTGACAAACTGCATCAGATAGATACCTTTTTAGGCCTTAACAACCAACTTCAAAATTTGACCTCACTTGACCTGACCTTGACCTGACCTCGACCTGAAATTCATCCAGATCACCTATTGAGTGTGCCTATTGAATTCTATGAATAAAATGACCCATAAAACATGTGTCGTACATGCCCTTTTCTATATTTTGTTTTTGGTGACCTGACCTGACCTGACCTGACCTTGACCGTGACCTCTGAATGATATTGTAAGCAGCGAATATTGTCTTGGTAGCCTAAGAACACGTTTTGGGCAATCAGTCTCAGTCAATTCTTCGGCAACTACGGTGCAAGGCCGATACTGTAGAAACTTGCAATTTGTACCCTTGACCTGACCTTGACCTTGACCTCAAGGCTCAAACTTTAAATAAAGTACATGTTTTTAGTTGTTCTTGATGAGATCTTTCGATTGGCGTTTGAATTTTCCAAATCGGACCATTAGTTCGGGAGATAACAGGGAGGGGGGGGGGTAAAATTTACCCACCCCCAGCCCCTCGCGGGTTTAGAAGTATGCAAAAAAATAGGAAGATGTTCTTTCGGTATTGACGAAGTGTCATTTCTAATCTTCCTCAGGTAAATGATAGTAATTCGTATTCGTTTCGTAACATTTCGTAACATTTTCGTAACATTTGTATCGTCTTTTTGTATTTCATATTTCAAACCAGTGAACAAGGCTACTCAATAAAGCCGAAATATTTGGTTTTTAACAATTTTTTACCTCAGTGTAGCCCGAAACGAATACGAATTACTATCATTTACCTGAGGAAGATTAGAAATGACACTTCGTCAATACCCAATGAATCTCTACGGGCGGAGAGTTTATCAATTAGTGTCATGCGGGGCAGCTGATGTAGATAGCGCAGGTGTAGTTACCTACCACCTACCTTGGTTGTTTTCTCTTTTGGCGGAAACACGGTCTCGACTTCCCCTCCTCGCTCGCCCAGGTGTCTGTGTCTGCCGATTCCTTCTTGCGTAGCTGAAAGACGCCCCGAGCGGAGGGGAAGGAGACTTGGGAAGGAATGGGGTGACGGTGGGGCGGTGGGTGGGTCTGTTAGGATCCTAGTTTTACTCTCGCTGATGCACGTTGGTGTGGAACTCGTTCGGCGTAGGAAGACTATGGTGGTGATGTTTGCCAGCGTTGCCTTTCTTTCACGGATTTGTTTTCTTGTTGGATTTTGCTGCTCACATATCGATTCACACATACATCACTCGCACTCAAGACTGAACAGTGAACATTCAACTCGACTAATGTGCCCCGCGCCCTTGCCGACGGCTCGCCGGCGGGCACCCGACTCCGTCTCCCGGCCGGCCCGGGCGCGGCGCCGCGGCGCGGCCGTCCCAGTTACCTGACCCGGCCGGCCAAAGGTCGGACCGGCTCCGGCCGCCGCTGCCAGCCCGCGGCGGGCCCGGGGAGGGGTACTACATACACTACATTCTTCCATTGTCGTGGTAACATGCTTGGTGAGGGCAAACATTGGCATGATTTCTTTCCCATTAATATTAAAGTATTGCCTGATTATCTCGTCTAGTGCTGCAATCTGTCGAATGTTGTTCTCCCTAGTTGTTCTTCCTAGGGGTCGCCGCAGTCTGCCCCGCCGCAGTCTGCCCCGACACTAATGTTCCGTGATTATCGCCGGCTCTAATACGGTCCCATTAGTGTCATGCGGGGCAGCTGATGTAGATAGCGCAGGTGTAGTTACCTACCACCTACCTTGGTTGTTTTCTCTTTTGGCGGAAACACGGTCTCGACTTCCCCTCCTCGCTCGCCCAGGTGTCTGTGTCTGCCGATTCCTTCTTGCGTAGCTGAAAGACGCCAAAGAGACTTGCATGTATGTAGGTAGGGCTATCGCGGACAGCCTGACGTGTCACAATGTGGGGCCATCGCGGACAGCCGGCCATGTCTGCAGGTGAGGCTATCGCGGACAACCGTGCCTTTTTGTAGGTGAGGCTATTGCGGACAGCCTGACGTGTTACAATGTGGGGCCATCGAGGACAGCCGTCCAAGTCTGCAGGTGAGGCTATCGCGGACAGCCTTGCATGTCTGCAGGTGAGGCTATCGCGGACAGCCGTGCCTTTTTGTAGGTGAGGCTATCGCGGACAGCCGTGCCTTTTTGTAGGTGAGGCTATCGCGGACAGCCTGACGTGTTACAGTGTGGGGCCATCGTGGACAGCCGTCCATGTCTGCAGGTGAGGCTATCGCGGACAGCCACGCACGTCTGCAGGTGAGACTATCGCGGACAGCCGTGCATGTCGGCATGTGAGGCTATCGCGGACAGCCTGACGTGTTACAATGTGGGGTTATCGCGGACAGCCGTCCATGTCTGCAGGTGAGGCTATCGCGGACAGCCGAGCACGTCTGCAGGTGAGACTATCGCGGACAGCCGTGCATGTCGCAATGTGAGGCTATCGCGGACAGCCGTGCCTTTTGTAGGTGAGGCTATCGCGGACAGCCGTGCACGTCTGCAGGTGAGACTATCGCGGATAGCTGTGCATGTGTGCAGGTGAGGCTATCGCGGACAGCCGTGCCTTTCTTATCCTCGCTATCGCGGACAGCCGTGCATGTCTGGAGGTGAGGTCTCGGACAGCCTTGCATGTATGTAGGTAGGGCTATCGCGGACAGCCTGACGTGTTACAATGTGCGGCCATCGCGGACAGCCGGCCATGTCTGCAGGTGAGGCTATCGCGGACAACCGTGTCTTTTTTAGGTGAGGCTATCGCCGACAGCCTGACGTGTCACAATGTGGGGCCAACGCGGACAGCCGTCCATGTCTGCAGGTGAGGCTATCGCGGACAGCCACGCACGTCTGTAGGTGAGACTATCGCAGACAGCTGTGTATGTCGGCATGTGAGGCTATTGTGGACAGCCGTCCATGTCTGCAGGTGAGGCTATCGCGGACAGCCGCGCACGTCTGCAGGTGAGACGATCGTCGGTATGTGAGGCTATCGCGGACAGCCGTGCATGTCTGCAGGTGAGGCTATCGCGGACAGCCACGCACGTCTGCAGGTGAGACTATCGCGGACAGCCGTGCATGTCATGTCGGCATGTGAGGCTATCGCGGACAGCCGTGCCTTTTTGTAGGTGAGGCTATCGCGGACAGCCGTGCCTGTTTGTAGGTGGGGCTATCGCGGACAGCCGTGCATGTGTGTAGATGCAGCTATCACAAACAGCCCTTGATGTCTGTAGGGGAGTCTAAGTGGACAGGTGAGGGGATGGGACAGGGCCACTACTGCAAACAGGCGCCGCCGGAGGGGGTGTCTGCCGACCCCTTATTATTTCTCAGCCTTGGCGCCGGGTCGGAAATGCATCTTTCCGTCACAGTCTGGCGCTGCCAACTGGTGTCAGGTAGGTGCGCGTTCCGTGTAGGTATACGGTCGGTGGACAGGCTCATGGCGGCAATGCAGCATAGCAGCAGGCATACGTGCATCCACAGTGTGGCACATTGCCAGCAGTGACCTGACCCCCAGTCGGTCCGCTGCAGACCGGTGAAAGGCAACACCCCCGATCAACGGCAGTCCGACCGCCGGCCACAGGCCCGTCATGGCCTTTTCAAGGGCAGCTGACGTCACGCCTGATGAGTCACCCGGCCGCCCCCGGTGCGGAGGACGGTCAAGTGTCACACGCCCGCGCCTGCGCCGCTGGCAACCACGTGACCATCAGTAGCTATTGTTGCTGCCGCCGCCCGCGGCGCTACCAGCGTTGGAAGTGCCACGTAGAGCTGACGTCACGATCACGCTATGGCTGGTCGGACCCGCCAAGATGGCGTCAGGGCGACAGGGCATTGGGCGTAGGCCATGGACATCAATACTGATGCCAGGCAAGCAAAGAGTATATAGGGCTAAAAATGCATGGCAGGCTAAGAAACGTCAATGACTGGGGCCAGGCAAGCAATGACATTGGTGGAAAGAACCATTGTAGGTACGGAAGAGGAGGTCATCCTGGTTGGCCGGGCACAAGATAAATGTACAGAAAGTCACAGGTTCATACACTGAGCAAATCACACCAGGGTGAGCTGCTCCCCAGGCACATTGCAGGTTGTGAGACACCTGGTTGCAGTCAGTGTGGGGCTCGTTATGGTCAGTAATGTGGCGCACGGCGCCCGGCCTCGGCTAGGGGGGGAGGGGGCGCGATGGGGGCAAACTCTTATCATGTATGCTATATTGAATCGCCGTTAGCGATCACGTGAGTGAGTAAGGTGCAAGTGGCAATCACCACCGGCGTGTTATGGGACGCGGCGAGGAACGGGCGAGACAAAATGGCGCCCGGCGCCGGAGGGGGGGGGGGTAATCTCCCCATGCACGCGGTGAAAGCCGTCGACAGACCTAGTTAGGTAGCAGGGAATGTCCAGTAACATACCTGCAGTTTTTTTTTTGCTGGCGAGGGGCCATCGCGACCACAGTAGGATCCTAGTTTTACTCTCGCTGATGCACGTTGGTGTGGAACTCGTTCGGCGTAGGAAGACTATGGTGGTGATGTTTGCCAGCGTTGCCTTTCTTTCACGGATTTGTTTTCTTGTTGGATTTTGCTGCTCACATATCGATTCACACATACATCACTCGCACTCAAGACTGAACAGTGAACATTCAACTCGACTAATGTGCCCCGCGCCCTTGCCGACGGCTCGCCGGCGGGCACCCGACTCCGTCTCCCGGCCGGCCCGGGCGCGGCGCCGCGGCGCGGCCGTCCCAGTTACCTGACCCGGCCGGCCAAAGGTCGGACCGGCTCCGGCCGCCGCTGCCAGCCCGCGGCGGGCCCGGGGAGGGGTACTACATACACTACATTCTTCCATTGTCGTGGTAACATGCTTGGTGAGGGCAAACATTGGCATGATTTATTTCCCATTAATATTAAAGTATTGCCTGATTATCTCGTCTAGTGCTGCAATCTGTCGAATGTTGTTCTCCCTAGTTGTTCTTCCTAGGGGTCGCCGCAGTCTGCCCCGCCGCAGTCTGCCCCGACACTAATGTTCCGTGATTATCGCCGGCTCTAATACGGTCCCATTAACAGTAACCTTAAAGTTTATCAAATGTAAACTCGCAAACCTAACAAATCAGATTGTGTTCCTTCGAAGATGCAGAACGAACGACTTGATTCCTAAGGGAATGAGACTCACGAAGTACTCAGGAGGCGAGCGAACACAACGAATCTTGAGAGAAACAGAAAAGAAGTTTTTGACTGATCACATCAACAGCTTAAAGAAAAAGAAGGCGGAAAAGTTGAGGGAGAAAACAAGCTCATCAGATCGCTTGAATCAACGCTCGCTGGAGAAGACATGGTCACAGTTCATAGGGTTACTGACAAGTCAGCCAAGCGAACATTTTTTAACGTCAAAAAGAATCACGTTAAGAAGTTTGAGAGGCTTTGCGATGAATCTGAACGTATGTCAGCCGGCCAGAAGGTTCATGTGGCGAAAACCCCAGTTGAAAACATAAGTGGTAAGCCTTTGAGAGACATAGATATTCAAAATATTCATGTTCTGGAAAAAGGTCTGGGCTTTGCTCCAACTCCTAATGTTTTACCAGTTAAAGAGATCATTGCAGCAGTAGAAGCAGGACTTTCCAAAGAAACTAACATAGAAGCGGCAAATGCCACCAGGTCAAAGGTCAGTGGCCTCATAGCCAAGGCCAAGCAAAAAGAGCTAAAAGACAATATGACTGTTCAGGAGAGAGATGCTCTGAAGCATTTACAAAGAAGATCAGACATCAAAGTACTCCCTTCAGACAAAGGAAATAGGGTAGTAGTAATGGCAACTGAGGATTACACCAACAAGGTGAAAACTCTGCTCGATGATCCTGCCTATAGGAAGGTACCAAGCGATCCTACACCTGGAAAAGAAAAAATGATGAGAAACGTGATCGACTCTCTGAGGAAGAACGGCGATATGACGAACGAACTTGCGAAGAAATTACGTCCGACTCACACGACCGCTCCTAAACTTTACTGCCTTCCCAAGACCCACAAGCCAGGAACACCAGTGAGACCTATCACTAGCATGATCGACTCTCCAGCGTACGAAACAGCATCGTACCTGATGAAGGTGATCAGTCCTGTGGTGGGCAAATCTGAGTATACGGTACCCAATTCAAGTGCTTTCGTAGATCAGCTGAGGGAAATGGAAATCTCGCAATCAGATGTAATGGTGAGCTTTGATGTTGTTTCTCTATTTACTAAAGTACCTGTGATGGACGCTGTGGATGTAGTGTGTCAGAAACTCAATGATGACGAAACGCTGGCCGAGAGGAGTGAGCTCTCTGTAGATGCTATCCGTAGGCTGATGTTAGCCTGTCTTGAGTGTAGATACTTTGTCTTCCAAGGAGAGTTTTTTGAACAGGTAGAAGGCGCGCCGATGGGGCTTAGCCTGTCAGTTGTACTCGCCAACGCTTTCATGGAGCATCTTGAGGAAAGGCTAATAGCTGTAGCTCCGCTAAAACCATCCTACTGGCGCCGATATGTAGACGATACCTTTGTTATCTGGTCTCACGGGGAAACAGCTTTAGATGAATTCATGCAGCTTATGAACAGCCTATATCCAAGTATTCAATTCACCGCCGAGAAGGAAATGGACGGCCAACTGTCGTTTCTCGATGTATGCGTCAGCAGGGACAATGCACAGGGTCTTCGAACCGCTGTTTACAGGAAACCAACGGCAAGTGACACTTACATAAGAAACAACTCAAATCACGCGTCAGCAGTGAAGGTTGGAGTCATCAGAAACCTCGCCAGGAGAGCAGAGAAAATATCTAGCACCAAAGAAGCGGAAGCGAAAGAAAAGGAGCATTTAGGGAAAGTGTTCGAGCAGCACGGATACCCAAATCATGTGATTAAAAAGGGATTAGCGCAGAAGAAAGCAAATAGGACAGATGCACATGAAGAAACAAGCCGAACAACGTACATTTCTTTACCTTACGTGCAAGGACTGAGCGAGCCCATAGCAAGACTTTTACGTCAACACAACATCAAAACAGGGCACAAATCTAGAACGCTTCGAGATCATCTAGTTCAAGTAAAAGACAAGACGGATCCAGAAATGCAAAAGGGTGTCATCTATCAGATTAAATGTGATTGCGGGGAGTCTTATGTCGGAGAAAGTGGACGTCCCAAGCTTACGAGGCTGAAAGAACATGTGGCTGATATAAGACATGGTCGCACGGACACATCGGCTACAGCACAACACGCCTTCTCATGTGCTAGAGATTTGGACCCGCGAAAAGCTACAACCTTGGCCATTGAACGGAACTGGAAAAGAAGAACGATTCGGGAAGCTCTAGAGATAAAGATACACAAGTCAGCAATGAATAGGGGGGTGGGCAAAGCTACCATTAGCCCGATTTGGGACGTTGCTTTGTGTTGACATGTGTTAGTTTTAAAGAGAAAATGGGGAACCATAGTTTTTTTTGCATCTCAAAAGTATCTAGGTACTCTTTCTTGTCTTTGCATGATAGCCAAAGTACAGGTTTTAATGCATTTTTATAAGAGACCGTCTGGCGCTTATACGATTCCGACTTTCGACGATGATACGAATCAGACGATGTATAATATCTTATTACGACTGTCATAACGATGTGTGATGATTTGAACTGTATGGTTGTTTCAGCGTATGCACAGTGTAAAAAAAAGGAAGTCACAGATCATTGATAGCACGAACCTGTTTCGCATGTCATCACATTTGTATCGTCTTTTTGTATTTCATATTTCAAACCAGTGAACAAGGCTACTCAATAAAGCCGAAATATTTGGTTTTAACAATTTTTTACCTCAGTGTAGCCCGAAACGAATACGAATTACTATGATGTTCTTTCGATAAATGTATTTATTTTACGTCACGATAACGGTTTCGAATAGTGATTTCGGGAGGGGAGCTTACAAATGGCGTGGTAAAGCTGCCTAGTGACATCACGGGCTACTGAAAATTCAATTGAAGTCTGAGTCATCTGAAAAAATGAAAAGAGGGTTCATCCAACCCTCTTTTCTATAAGCGCGAGAATGAAAAAGGCTGTTTGGTTCTGACATTGTTTTGGACGCCAATGACCATAGCTGTCCGAGATGAAAGTTACAGGATGCATACATGGTGTCCTCCAGTGGTCTCACAACTAGTATATCTGGGAATTTTTTAAGGTCACATGAGGTCAGGTCGGTCACGTGACATCACTGTTATAAGTCAATGGGGAAATATAAAACTGTTATTTTGGCGCTGATAATGATCTAAAACTATCTCAGGTTCATGGTATCGTGATTTCATGCACTACTTGCAAAGTCCAATGCTTCACTTTTTCATTGTTAGCCTTGCGTGAAGTCATTTATGACGTCACTGGGGTCGTACGAGTTTTTCCTCAATAACTCCCGATCAAATTGAGCTAGAGTCGGGAAAGCCACCAATGGACTCGGGAAGACCTTCCAAATCGAATGATATGCCATATGATACCCTTTGCCCAGCTTCGTGACCTGAGGGCTCTGACTTGACCTTGACCCGAGGTCGACTCCTTAAGTTGACCTTACCCTAACAAAAAGTATATCATTCGACGCACCTGAGCTAGGCGAACACAATGATGTCAAAATCGCGGCTCTGCGGCCATTTTTTGCGAAGTTATTTACTAAAAACCGAACCCGTAACTTCAGTCACGTGACCTGACCTCAGACGCTACCGGTTAACCTGAGACCTTAAAATCGGGTACCAATCGCTGCGACTTGTAACGGCACACACGCTCATTTTTCCGCGAGGCTCTAGCTCTATTAGAAGCGAAACGGCGTGCTGGGGTCGTATCAACCCCTTCGAAACCCATTTTGTTTGCGGGAAAATGAAGAACTTAAAGAAAGAACACCTTTCTAATTTTTTGCATGTCGATTTGCAATGAATAATATGATTTGCAGTGACATGAAGTTTATTTTGAAAAAATAAAAATGTGAAAAATTTTGGTCCCAAAAGTCATTAGAGGCAAATGAAAAAAAGATTAAGGTTGTTGTTCAACAATGAAAATTTTTCTTTGGAATTTTTAAAAAGTAATATTAATTTTTGATTCATCGCAACCTTAGTGCTGTTTACCGTTTGTTGGTTGTTTAACCCGTTCTTGAGTTATAGGCCATCAAACTCACCGTTACAAACCGAAGTTAAAAAATGTTATGCAATATAACTCAAAAAGTTTTGATCTGAGAAGTCTAATATTTTGCCAGGCGTCTTTGGGGCCTATGATTACCCCTAGTACCGATTTTCTTTCAAATCTGACAGATGAGGGTGACGAGCCTGGTACGATCTATCGTGGAATGCCCCTCTTATATTAGATCACTTTTACGAAAAACAATATTTTTTCAATAGCTCAAAGGCTGTGTATCCTGGCCACATGAGTTCAAGGTGGGCATTGGTACAAATGAAAACAAAGTTAGTGAGTGCATAAAGCAGCAGATAACAGCAGCGGCTCAGCCGGGAAGGCTGGTGGTCCATCTTGCCCCGGTGGGACGTCTTACCTCACCTTCCCTCTCTACGCTCGGGCCGCTCAGCATTATGTCGGGCTTTTATTACTGGTGTCAGGTCGTTCAAAACTCATATGGCAATCCAAAGTTCCGTTATTGCACTACAATGAGGAACACAAATCATGACAGTCAGTAACAAATAACGCCGATTAGTCTAGCTTGTCGTATAACAAATAGTTAGATGGGCTGCCTGCTATTTTTTGGCTGGTTTTCTACTTGCCTATAATGGCGCAAAAAGCCCACCATTTGTGCCGCATTGGACGTTGGTGAAAACTCAGCTGTTTTCTTAGCTGATATATTTTAATTCGGCGGATTTTTCTTTTCGCCTGGTTTGTGAAACTTGCTGGCGACTTTTTGGCCGCAAAATTCCGGTAGGCGGCTACCTATTTTTCTGTTGTTAAAACTGGTCGCTGAATTATTTTGTCGTTGTCTTGAAGTGAATATATTTTACAGGCCACTGTTAGTGTTAAAATGTTGGATGATGTGGTGAATTGGGAGCCGGACTGCTGGAAATGGTGTCTATATTTCCAGTCGACTGCGCTGACTGGCTTTTTGTGTGCGTTCCGGCGCGCCAATTGGCCATCTATTGCAGGGGCTCCGGGCTGACCGGCTCTCGGATGACGCTGTATTTCGTGCAGGTGACTGACGGAGATCGAACGGCACCAGGTAAGCGTCCAGCGGCTGAAGCGTTCCCCCCTCCCCTTTCTCCGCTGCAGGTCAAACGTGGGCACCAGCGGCGATCGACTCCACATCTTCTACGTGGAAGTGACCGACTCGGAGCGCACCAACGCAGGTACAGCCGGACCCGCAGTTGCTACCGTACAGTCTGTCTTAAAAGTACCGCAGCAGTGGCGCAGCCAGGGGGGGTCAGAGGGTCAGCTGACCCCCCCGAAATTTCTGTCAGGGGCCCGCTCGAGAGAGAGAGAGAGAGAGAGAGAGAGAGAGAGAGGGAGGGAGGGAGGGAGGGAGGGAGGAGAGAGGTCCTAATCTAACCGGACGAGAGAACTGGCCCGGGCCCCCTGGGTGGATGGGGCCCGGGCCCCCTGGGTGGATGGGGCCCGGGCCCCCCGTGGATGGGTCCGGGCCCCCGGGAGAACGGGCCCCGGGCCCAGGGGCGGCGGATTCCGGGGGGCAGGGTGGGCAGCTGCCCACCCTGAAAAATCTCAGGGTGGGCAAAACTATCTTTTTGCCCACCCTGTTCTGGGTGGAGGCCCTTTGCTCGGAATAGAGGGCCGCAGGCCCTCTATTCCGTTTTTTTAGGACCAGCCATGCTTGAAAGAGGCTAATGGCTTCCGTGCAAAAAATGGCACTTTTATGCAAAAGAAGGTTTCCTGAGTGTCACTCTACAATGTTAAGATGAGGCTCTGCTGTGCCAGAAGACCCTCCCAGTCCCTGCAAAGAGAGGCCCTCCCAGAAACGGAGGAGGAACTATGTGTACGCAGGAGGCCCCTGTGCAAATGGGAGGCCATCCGTGTATGTACAGAGGAGGCCCTTCCGAGCACAGAGGAGGCCCCCTGAACGGATGAGGAACTAAACGTACGCAGGAGGCCCCGTGCACATGGGAGGCCCTCCATGCACATAGAAAATGCGTAGTATACAGAGGAGGCCCTTCCGAGTACAGAGGAGGCCCCCTGAACGGAGGAGAAACAAAACGTAGGTACGCAGGAGGCCCCCTTGCACAGGGAGGCCCTCCATCTAAAGCGGAGGAGTGTCGGATACAAAGGAGGCCCCCTTGCACATGGGAGGCCCTCCATGTACAGAGCAGGCGCGTAGTATACAGAGGAGGCCCTTACGAGTACAGAGGAGTCCCCCTGAACGGATGAGGAACTAAACGTACGCAGGAGGCCCCCGTGCACATGGGAGGCCCTCTATCTAAAGCGGAAGTGTGTCGGATACAGAAGAGGTTTACGTCCACATGGGAGGCCCTCCATGCACAGAGAAGGCTTCAAGGCGCGTAGTATATAGAGGAGGCCCTTCCGAGTATAGAGAAGGCCCCTGAACGGAGGAGAAACGAAACATACGCAGGAGGCCCCCGTGCACATGGGAGACCCTCCATGCACATAGAAAACGCGTAGTATATGTAGCGAGGGGATTTAGAGAAAAGAAGAAAGAAGGAATAAAAAAAGCTGCATCTTCTTTGCGGTTCATCAAATACTGCGGTCCACTGTTGTTCGGCTGTTGTAGCAGAGAGAAAGAACAATTTGCTGCTGTAATGACTCGATAGTAGAGCTGGTGATACACGGGAACTTGAGAGTCTTGGAAAAGATCCCGAGAGAGATCTACAGAGAGATCCAGATGGTGATGAGATCCACCTGAGAAGAGATGTAGGTATCCCGAGATAGATGTCCCTTCTGGGAGAGATGACGTCCACCTGAGGGAGATGTAGATACAGATCCACCTTGCGTACAAATACATCTGATGGAAGATGCTTTTTAATTTAGAGGCTTGATGATTCTGTTCATTGTATAGACCATGATGAACGAGATGCTTCTTCACTGCTCGGATTAGGGATAGAGGGATCCGATCAGCTGGGTTTGCGGCACAGATGGGCAGGTGAAGGACAGGGCATTCGAAGTCCCGATGACCACTGCCAAACTTATGGGTGGTAATTACATTGATTAATTGAATGTGATCATTTGTCCAGTCACCCATTCCTATATCACTGGCCTCCCCATTACGAAAATTGCCCACTTAGTTCGTATTAGCGTTGCTATAGTTTAGTTGCCCTCGAGGGTCATTAGTTTGACTGTCCTAACTGAGCTTCGCTAAACTCCCATCGGCCTTATCCTAAGATTCATACTTTACCATTCTCACTCTCATCCTCTCTCTGCATTCGTTCGTCATATATTCACCCAAATTTATTTAGCGCCCCTCGAATTCCCTCCGATGGTGTTAGGTGCCTGACTAATAGCGATCTCCCCGGCGAGATAAATGTCTCTTTCCGAAATCCATATGCATGCTCCGCTAACCGGCGACAAAGATACTTATCGCAGGGCCGTCCAGAATAATAATGCACAAATATCCACCCTGCCATTTTATGGGATTCACTACACGTCCGATAGACTTATGGTACACACATACGCGATTTACATCCGACTTATCTCTCTATCTGGGAGAGATTACCTATGCCCTCTTCCGGTCCGCGTGTAACACCTCCGTTCACGACCCAGGGACCACCGTTCATATCCTGGAACTCTCCTCAGGAACTCTCCTTAAACCCTGGGATTTACTTTCAAGGCCTTACGTGTCCTGGAGTACATCGTTACCTCCCCTGAGGCCGTCCAGTACCGATTAAGGTACCCTTACAAAATAAGTATGAGGACTTATTCGGGACACTACAGCTTGCCTTATCCGCCCTTTGGGTGACTCACCCCTGACCTTCGGCTTCTTACCTTTGGCATAGCTCCAACTTACTCTCCGACTGCACTGTACCAGTCTTCCCCTTCCCTCTGCCATAGAAACCTCTCACTGCCTCGTTACCCAGTATTACCTAAACGGGAAATCTAACAGTAGCCGGTACCACTGGCGGAAAACGTGCATATGCCCTGCGTACGTGACGGTGTGTCCCTCTTATTATTCCGGTCTGGACGTGTGTTTATGAGAAGTGCATCTGTGTCTCATACGGTCATGCTGGTAAACGTTACGCCATAGGAGACGGGCAAACAAGCCGTCTGTGCCTCACAATGCCCGGTGCCAATATTGGTGGAGTAGTTATTGGCGCTAACTCGCAAGAACGCGCAGGGCCTCCTCTAAGGATTTTTCACTGGGTGGGCAAAATTTTCGCTACTCCCCTGGCCAAGGGTGGATCCAGCCACTGTTTTGGGGTTCAACCAATTTCATAACCTGTTACCGGGGGGGGGGGCGGGGGTGAGGCGAAATAAGCAGTGCCGTTATTGGAAATAAGATGATAGTTTGCAAAGTTAACGTTTGTCGTATGTTTTATGGTTAGCAATGCTCGAGCGATTCATTCCAGAGTTACATGTACAGCCCTCTGCAAACTGCGTGGTAGGTGGTATTCTTATTCGGTATTCTTGCTATTTTGACAATGCACCAGTTTTTGTGACCTTGTGACCTGACCTCGGGTCACTGGAACCTAAAACTCCAAGGCCAAGTGACAAACAGATGCTCCAAGTCGTGTCTTAAATTTGGTAGCGCTACGTGCTATAGAACTCACGCTATCAACGAAAAACTCTGGCATTCGGTTGCCGCTAAACTGTTAGTCCAATTTTCCCCTGACCTTGTACCGGGTTTGTGACCTGGTGACCTGACCTGAAAAGACTAGAGACCTGAAATTTTCAGGACAAGTGCCAAAAGGTTGCCCCAGAGGGTATGCGAAATTTGAGCGCCGCCGTTTTTACGTTATTTGTGAAAAACCTTAGGGGGGTGCATCAACCCCCCTCATCGGGCGAGGGCTAACTAACATAATACATTGTAGTAAAGGCTACCCGAACCGGTAATGATTCTTGCTTATTTGTTCAGCTCAGCCGTATTTAGAGATTTAGCTGGCTTTGTCCATGAATAACAATATCGGCAGGGGCGTAGCCAAGGGGGAGGGGCCACGGGGGCAATGGCCCCCTCCCTTGAGCGCAAAACGCGCCATGGGAGAGCCCCTCAGGCCCCGGGATATTTTTTTTCAAACACTGGATAAAACGTCTTTTACTCGGAAGAAAATTGATATCGAAGTTTCATTTCTCTGGCCTTCTGATGACCCAATGGGCCCCTGCACTCATCCGATGACCCCCGGTTTTCTGGGGCCCCTGGTCGCCTAGGGGGCCTCGGTCGCTTGAGGGCTAGTCGCCTGGGGGCCCCTGGTCGCCTGGGGGCCTGGTCGCCTGGCCCCTGCCCCCTGGTCGCCTGGAAGAACGTTTGTCACCTGCAGTGGCATAGCCAAGGAGGGTGCCGAAGGGACCATGCCCCCCTGGAAGCCAGGGGTCCTTATTCTATAGGGGCCCCTGGCTGACACAGTGGGCCCTTGGCGACGCAAAGGCCCCTGCGGCAGATCCTTTGACACAGCTGAGTAGTTATACTTTGGCCAAGAGAGCCCCAATTTTAGAGCCTTGGGGCCCTATTGAAACCAGGGGGCCAGTTGGATGGGATGGGTCCAACTTGGGTCCAACGGTGTGTAAACAGAATCAATGCGTTCCGACTGTTGGTCTGACCCTATATCGGTTTGAGGGAGCTCGGATCGGATCCACTGTCGATTTGAGGGGGCCCTATCGGTTTGAGGAAGCCCTCAAATGCCCTGAACGGGTCCTTAGTTTGTCTAAGAGAGCCCTCCGTCGGCATGACTGGGCCTCTGCAAGTGCAAGGAGGGCTTTTGTCGGTCTTAGTGGCCCTTAGGCGGCTTATATGACCCTCAGACGGCTTACGAGGCTCTCATGCGCTGTAGGGGCCTCTGACGGTCTGAAGAACCCTCATCCGACCTACGGGCCCTCAGACCGCCCTCAAAACCGACTGGCGACTCTATGAAGCTATTCGTGGGCCTATCTAACAGGGCCCATGGACTGCTTACCCCCTAAGTTCTAATATTTTTGTTAATAAATATTTTTTTCCTATTTATTTGGGCCCCCTCCAAAAATATTGGATGCAACCAGATGGCTTTTTGGATTTTGAGGGGGTTATCTTGGGCCCCTGTGCGTTTGGCCCCCTCCTTGAGGAAATCCTGGCTACGCCCCTGAATATCGGGCAACCAGAAAACTTTTTTTGACCTTCAAACAGCATCCAGTTTGCTGAAGACCAGAAAGGTAGTACCGGACGTCCGGCCGGACCAGAATTTTTGCATTTGCTTCTGGGTGGGCAAATCGACGCCACTGGGTGGGCAATTGTGGTGACTGGGTGGGCATTTGCCCACCCAGTGGGTATGTTAGAGGAGGCCCTGAGAACGCGAAGAACAAAAACGCATTATTTAAATCCAAACCAAATCGTAATATCAAGTCCTTAGTGCTGCTGCACGCGTGAACCTAATCATCAGTTCTCGTATACAATCCTAGCAGACCTTGAACCGCTCTTGATTTGATCAGATGATCTGGAACCAAATAAAACGCACCAGTCTGTCGTCTGGTTGTGATCCACCGTATCATAGTAAATTACTGAATCATGAATGCTCAAACGGATATGACTCTTTGAAACTCATTCGATAGCTTCTGATGGACTACTAGTTACCTATACAAATTATCTTTATAGAGTGCCAGAATATTGTCATAGGGGTCCCTAGCCCTTCATAGAAAATCAAATTTTAATCATCCTATCAGCAGTAAACAATGCACATCAAACGAACTGCAGTCCTAGATATTACATAGCATGTCGTATTTAGAACTATGCATTAACTGTTTACGTTCTTATCCCGTGGCAACTTTCCACAACTAACCATGTTCCTATATGCTGACCTTCGCCTACCGCACGCGCCCCAATTACGGCCAACCCACTGCCCCTACTGTGGCCGCTGCTCCACTCCCGACGCTGCTCTCATGTGCCATCTAGCGGCGCACGGTTCCGCGTCGCGACCGACGCGTGTCTGACTGGCCGGGCAGTGGATCGTCGTCGCCGGCCCCGACAGCCAAGGTCGCGCGGCTGGGCGGTGCGGCGCGTCAACACTCGCGGTACAGTGCTCGTGTGTGTTGTCTCTTCTGGCCGGGTAGATTCACCGGACGTGTTAGTGAGTGTGATTTGTGAATCTGGTAAAATATCGCTGCAATATTTTCCTGTTCGACATTTCATCAGCTCCGTTCAACGTAAGTGGTTAAAACTAAATTCCTGTCCCATTTAATCGTTTCCCAACAAAGATGGTCTTTTCTAGTATTTATTCTACAGAAGCACAGCGATCGGTACCTATATTAGTCGCATATTAGTTCTAACCACAAACAATTCTACATCTACCTATTACTCGACATTTCGCAATTTCACTGACGCAAAGTACAAGGACCATCTCAAGTCGCAAAGTGTCAGACCGTCGACCTCAAACCACTACTCTCAACTCTGCACCTAAGTAACAGAAGAAATTCCGCCGTAAGCTCAAGCATTCGTATCTGTCGAAAAATCATAACTCATAGCCATATTCATAGATCGATTGCATGAATCAGTCGCCACCTTAAACATTTCATCCCTTTCCAAACGTATTTACCTGTTCTATAATTGACTTCGACTTCGCAATTAATTCCTATAGCAATATTACCAATGATTTCGCAATGCAACTTTTAGTGAGTACAGCATGAATCTACACCCTTAATTTCACAAACGAATTCCAATCTCAAATCTTAATCGCACCTGACTACCGCCGATAATAAATCAACGAACCAGCTTGGCCAAACACAAAGACATATTCATTATCCAATGCTGACATGCATCATGTCATCAATCTCAACGTTCGTGACAATGAGCTGCTTATTCAAATTTTAGCATCTCGCTCCCGGCCTAATCGTGAACTCCAACTGACAATAACGTACCTATTTACTGGCGGCTCTGACATGACCTCACAATTCAGATCCTAATATGCAACTAGGGTGTCTGGACCAATAAGTTCAAAGTAATTTAAGTTTTCCAATTCTAATTGAGAGTGCATTTTTTCGCAACCGAAAATGTTTGGCAGTCGTCACGGCACGGCAGGCTGGGCAAGGGGGGGGGGCAAGGATTGGGATTGAGCAGACTTTTCAGCAGCACTCACATTCTGGAGTTCCTCTGCGCTCGAACTGAAGAGACTTCTCGAGGGTGACCCCGGACTGACGGCGGCTCCCAGATGGCGTCTCCGGCTCCGGCTGCAGACTGTGACTCTCGGCTGCTCGACTGTGTCTGCCGGCTGCCCGACTGTGTCTCCCTTCTGGTTGGGTGGTGCACCCTTTTATAGCTTGGGGGGGAGGGGGTGACTGCCACGCCCTTGCGCCGTCATCTTCCTCTGCCTTCCTCTTGTGGGTGGGCCCGTAAGATGGCGCCCTCTGTCCTGTTTAGTCACCTTGCTCCTCTGTGTCTGCAATTTTTGGCCGTCGAATCGTCTTCCTGTTGAGTGCTTTATCATCTTAGTAGTCGCTGGCATAAACCAATCCCCGAAAGGTTGGTGGTTTTCGAGTTTTAATTTTGATTCTTCAATTTCATTTTATTCAAACTTTTGTTTCCTTCCGTTTCGTCTGCCGGCAACGCCCCTTGTGACGTCAATCTTGCTCCGCCCACTGACGTCATCTTGGTTGGGAGGGTCGGTAGAACAGCGCCTTCTGTCCGCGGTGGGGACGTCCTGAACTACGTTTGTTTCGGACAACAGCGCTTTCTGTCCGCAGTGGAGACGTCCTGAACTACGTTTGTTCCGGACAACTGTTTGCTAAGTTTAGCAGATTCCGTTGCAGTGAGACGCACTGTTGTGCTACCATGGCTACGTGAGACCCAATGTGCTACGTGCCTTAAGCCTGCGCGTTGCCTCACAGTGCGCTGACGTCTGCTGTAGCTTCAGCTGCTTTGTAATGTCTGCCAATGACTCATCCTGATGTGCCTGCCTTCAGAGGTGCTTGTCTTAATTGGAGTTTAATGGCGGCCCATTCTGTGCGGACAGTGAGAAATGATTGGGGAGGGTGGACCTGGGGACGGGTGGGAGGAGGGAGGGAATAATGACAAGGGAGGGAAGCGTGCGGCAGCGCTCTGCTCAGCTGCGCGTCACCGGGCCGACCGTGCCGAAAAGATACTACGTTAGATGGTCAAGATGTAGCGTGCTACATCTTCAGTCCAAACAACCCTAGTTGCGTCCTCGCAACTCCTACAAAAAAGTCACCTCCCTTACTCATCTAAATCTACACAATCATGTTAAGTTCCGCAACGCCTACAAAATGACATCGTATACCTAGTACAGTACACACACGCACCTGTTGTTCCTCGTCCCCACCTCAGTTTGTCGTTCACCAGATCCAGGTCACGGGCACCAACCACTTTGGTTAGCCCGATGTCGTCGGTCGCCGTCCGGTAAGCGGCTTCTCAGGAGGGTGAAAACCTCTATAGCAGCCCAGGTGGGCGGCCTCCACAGCAGTTCGGGTGGCAGCCTTCACGGCAGCCCGGGTGGCAGCCTGCCATGGCAGCCTGGGTGGGAAGATTCCACAGCAGCCCGGACGGCGGGCTCCATGGCAGCCCGGGTGGGCAGCTTGCACGGCGGCCCGTGTGGGCAGCCTACGTGGCAGCCCAGGTGGATGACCTCCGTGGCAGTCCTGGTAGGCGACCTCCATGGCAGGCCCTGCCGCGACCTCCGTGGCCGCCCGGGTGGCAGGCTCCGCGGCAGCTCAGCTGGGCGACCTCCATGGCAGCCCAGGTAGGTGACCTTCGTGGCAGACCCGGTGACAGCCTCCGTGGTAGCTCAGGTAGGCGACTTCCGCGGCAGCTCAGGTGAGTGACCCCCGAGGCAGCACGCGATGGCAATGCATCCCCCGTGGCAGCACAGGTGACCTCCGTGGCAGCTCAGGTATGCGACTTCCGCGGCAGCTCAAGTGGGTGGCCTCCATGGCAGCCCGGGTAGATGACCTTCGTGGCAGACCCGGTGACAACTCCGTGGTAGATCAGGTGAGTGACTTCCGCGGCAGATCAGGTGAGTGACCCCCCGAGGCGGCACGCGAGACCAATGCTTCCTCCGTGGCAGCTCAGGTAGGCGACTTCCACGGCCGATCAGGTGAGTGACCCCCCGAGGCAGCACGCGGGACCAATGCTTCCTCCGTGGCAGCTCAGGTAGGCGACTTCCGCGGCCGCTCAGGTGAGTGACCTCCGAGGCAGCCCGCGAGGGCAATGCATCCTCCGTGGCAGCACAGGTGACCTCCGTGGCAGCCCAGGTAGCGACCTTTCGGCGGACCAGGTGACAGCCGTTGCAGCAGCTCAGGTGGGTGATCTCTGCAGCAGCCCATCTCAATGGATCGTTTGGCAGTTGGTCTTGCAGCATCCTGGCACCCTCTCCTCGTTCACCAACATGATAATCGCCTCGGCTGTGTTGTGAAGACGACCGTGTTTGTTTTTGATTCAGTACAACACGAGCATTCCGCCTGTTCTTCTTCCTCTTCTGCTTTTGATATTGCTGTCCTCTTATCATCAATACTCTAGAAAGTTCGAGCTCTCCTTTGCACTACAGCAGCTGACCTTGACTTGGACTTGTTGTACAGCAGAACGTAGAAGAATTGATATGCTGATGCGGGCAATTGTCAAGTTTCATTTTCGGCCTGACTTCTGTATTAGTCTGATCCTTCGTTCATGAGACAGCTTCATTTCCTTATCTTATCTTCAACAACTTCTTCTATATCCTTTTCAGTATTCGTAAGACCGCTTCCTCTCATTAGTTCCTTCACGTCAACCCCTGCAGCACGTTCATTTCCACTGCTGTCAGTATTTCGAACACCTGCCCAATTCTTCAACTTTCCTGTCATCAGCCACCATCATAAGCTTCATCATCTTCACACAGCTTTCTTTAGCTCATCCTCTTTCTTCACGTCGACCCCTGCAGCACGCTCATTTCCACTGCTGCCAGTATTTCGAACACCTGCTCTTTTCTTCAACTTCTTCCTCTTCTCCATACGGTTGACTTTCAATTCATCAACTTCGGGTTCGGCGGCTTGTGCCAGTCTACCAGCTTCACAATTTGAGAATTATCAAAGCCCCACGTTGGGCGCCATTTGTAGCGAGGGGATTTAGAGAAAAGAAGAAAGAAGGAATAAAAAAAGCTGCATCTTCTTTGCGGTTCATCAAATACTGCGGTCCACTGTTGTTCGGCTGTTGTAGCAGAGAGAAAGAACAATTTGCTGCTGTAATGACTCGATAGTAGAGCTGGTGATACACGGGAACTTGAGAGTCTTGGAAAAGATCCCGAGAGAGATCTACAGAGAGATCCAGATAGTGATGAGATCCACCTGAGATTTTTTGATTTTTTTTTCAATTTTTTTTTTTCAAATTTTTTGATGAGATCCACCTGCAATTTTTGGCCGTCGAATCGTCTTCCTGTTGAGTGCTTTATCATCTTAGTAGTCGCTGGCATAAACCAATCCCCGAAAGGTTGGTGATTTTCGAGTTTTAATTTTGATTCTTCAATTTCATTTTATTCAAACTTTTGTTTCCTTCCGTTTCGTCTGCCGGCAACGCCCCTTGTGACGTCACTCTTGCTCCGCCCACTGACGTCATCTTGGTTGGGAGGGTCAGTAGAACAGCGCCTTCTGTCCGCGGTGGGGACGTCCTGAACTACGTTTGTTTCGGACAACAGCGCTTTCTGTCCGCAGTGGAGACGTCCTGAACTACGTTTGTTCCGGACAACTGTTTGCTAAGTTTAGCAGATTCCGTTGCAGTGAGACGCACTGTTGTGCTACCATGGCTACGTGAGACCCAATGTGCTACGTGCCTTAAGCCTGCGCGTTGCCTCACAGTGCGCTGACGTCTGCTGTAGCTTCAGCTGCTTTGTAATGTCTGCCAATGACTCATCCTGATGTGACTGTCTTCAGAGGTGCTTGTCTTAATTGGAGTTTAATGGCGGCCCATTCTGTGCGGACAGTGAGAAATGATTGGGGAGGGTGGACCTGGGGACGGGTGGGAGGAGGGAGGGAATAATGACAAGGGAGGGAAGCGTGCGGCAGCGCTCTGCTCAGCTGCGCGTCACCGGGCCGACCGTGCCGAAAAGATACTACGTTAGATGGTCAAGATGTAGCGTGCTACATATACAGAGGAGGCCCTTCCGAGTACAGAGGAGGCCCCTTGAACGGAGAAGAAACGAAACGTAGCTACGCAGGAGGCCCACGTGCACAGGGAGGCCCTCCATCTAAAGCGGATGCGTGACGGATACAAAGGAGGCCCCCTTGCACATAGGAGGCCCTCCATGTACAGAGGAGGCGCGTAGTGTACAGAGGAGGCCCTTCCGAGTACAGAGGAGGTCCCCTGAACGGATGAGGAACTAAACGTATGCAGGAGGCCGCCGTGCACATGGGAGGCCTTCCATGCTAGATATGTCAATCGGACACCAACTTTTTGGTGTACCGATATCAAACCGATACCAACTTGGTATTTGGTATTTCAAGGCTAATTTATTTGGTATTTTGTTGGCACTATGAATCCTCAATAATGTAAAAGAGGTTGTGAATTTGGTAAAAAGTCGGTATTTTCCTCATATTCCCAAGTCGGTTCGGTTTCGGTATTTTCACATGATCATTGTTGGTATTTGGTTTGGTATCGGTGTCCCGACCTTCTGCCATCCTCGTATCTAATGGCGCCCTCTTGCTGGTCATCGCCCTTCTGATCATTGACGCCCTCACGTTGTTCGGAGCCCTCCCACATACTGGCGCCCTCCTGTTGAATGTTGATGACTGGCCATCCTACCTATTGGCGCCCTCCTGCTGCTCGCCACCCTCCTGCCTAGTAGTGCCATCCTGGCGAATGTTGATCAGTTAAGATCTCCTACCCTCTGGCGCCTTCATGTTGATTGCCGCCCTTCCACCCATTGGCGACCTTTTCTTGATAGCCATCCTCCTACCTACTGGCGCCGTCTTGTTGATCACCGCCCTTCTGATCACAAGCGCCCTCCTGTTGATCGGCGTCCTCCCTCCTCACAGACGTCCTTCTATTCAATATCACCGTCTTGGGAAAAACGCCCTCTAACTATTGGTGTTTCTGTTTTCCTGTCATTCGCCGCCCTTCTACCCACTGGCGCCCTCACGATGCTCGCCACCCAAGCCCAAGATACCTATAAGAAACAGGTAGATCCGATGTTTGAAAGTAAAGCCCCAGTCACAAATTTGACGCACCTGTGACATTTCCTGACACCCACGTGACTATTGTATTAACTTTTGTGTTTTGCGATGTTTTGACCTTATTTAAAGTACTGAAAGCTCAAAATGAATGATTAATGTTGTTTAAAGCAGCATATTAATAATTATGTTTGTAAATTATCGATAAGCTGCTTATAGCAGGTCACGTGATTGCTACCAGATTATGTGCTCAGAAAGCATCTTTTCAACTTCGATTTTGAACAATTTTTACCTCCTTTGAGGCCAAATGATGGACGGTTTGAGGCACACGATGAAATGCTGAATCTATTGATGCCAAAATTTGTTCGTTTTTTGCATTTTTAGACTAGTATATCCTGGCTCAAACTTTGACCAGTTTGTGTGTAAACCCTATGGTGAAGGGAAAACTTCACGCCCAGCAGACGTCTTTACAGTGCTGCCAAATCGTGTTTGGTGGGGGTCGCCCAAGCCTACCTATTGGTGCCTTCCTGTCGAATGTTGATCGGGGCTCTCCTACCTTTTGGCAACCTCCTGTTAAATGTTGATCGGGGGCCCTACTACCTATTTAGCGCTCTACTGATGATCTCCGCCCTCTCAAACATTGGCACTCTCCTGTCGATCACAGCCCTTCTACCTATTGGCGACCTCCGTTGATCGCTGCCCTCCTATAATTTCTCTACTCGTTAAGCTTAAGCATGTTTCCCAGTCCCAGCATAGCCGTTCTCTTGCACAATGTGATGCATTGCCTGTGAAAACTGACACAAAGGAACGTGCATTCAGCACAATGAATGAAGTACACCTACCAAAGCTATTTACGCTCTTACGTGGATGAAACCCGTCTTGGTCTTAACTGATTGATTTTACAATCATGACTGGTATTTCGGAAGATTGTTGCTGCTACGCTGCTGCATTCTCGCTGTGAGCTTGTGCTTTCGCATCTCGTGCTCCGATGTCGATGCGATGCGGTGATTTGGTGTGGATGCCGTCACCAATAAACTTTTTCTACACCGTCACCCATGGGCAGAACGTCTCCACCAACCCTTATTTTTGTCCCACCAACTTTGCTAAAGGGACACGAAAAGCTTTGAACGGTGAATACATAACAGGTGTGCCTAAAAAGCAGAAAAAGGTTGTTTTTTGAAAATTCTGCGCGACTTCGGCGCGGCATTTAAAGAGCGTTTGGTCGAAAGAAATTTGGTACCTATGCCAATCACTTGCAACCTTTTTGTCGCGTGTGATATTAACCCGATACCAAGTTTCGCAGCACTGCGCGTCGCCGCCTTCCTTACATACGCAAAAAAGCTGGTGGCGTGGTAAAAAACGCCCCTCCCCCTCCTGAGCGATCGTTAAGGATTTTTTTTTATCTCGCCACCGTACGGCGCCCTCCTTGGGTGAGGTGGCGCCCTCCTAACCCAATTGCCCCCCCCCCCCTCCCTTCGCGATATTCTTAATACGCCGCTGACTACAGTTTTGAATTTTGTTTTCGTTGAATTGGCAGGCGGAAAAAATATGCTTGCAGAGTAGATTATTCTAAGTTGGGTCACTTGGGTGATATGCGTTTAAACCTCCTTTCGTTCACTCACCACTCACCAGAGGCCAGTTTCACCAACAAAAAATAGACGGTTGCGATTATTTTTTGACAAAATGATAGTCTATAAATCCTATTTACAGGTGAAAAAAGTAATTGCTGACCAAATAATATAGCACTTGAAGGCGAAGTTGCTACATTTTTTAACCCGCGCATGACTGGGGTATTTTCCATAATGCGAGTGACTGGGGGGGGGGGGGGCTCTCCAGAGCCCCCCTCCTATATCCGAAACTACTGGGCCGATCGTCAAAATTCAAACGGCATCTGATAGCCCTGGAAAAACTGTCGAGCGAAACCTATTTTCATTGACCTCGAGATCACCGATGACGTCACAGGTCAGGTCAAAGTAAAAATTATCGACATTTTTGCTAGTTCACAATTTAGGCTCTGACCGCCGGACCGCCGGTCCGATCAGGCTCATTTTTGGTTTACGCACTCCTTGACGGATGCCTTAGATACCCTGAGGGTACCGAACTTTTTCTTTGAATTTTTAAGGTCAAGGCCAGGTCATCCTAGGTCACGAAAATTGTATATCATGTATCGGTCACGTGGCGCATGTTTTATGGTCCATTTTACTCGTAGATTTCGAAAATAGTGGCGTCTGTGTCATTTGAGGTCATTGTCAGCTGAATTTACCGGAGGTTAGGTCACTTTCAGGTCAGAAAAGGCCAAATTTTAAAAATGAAATTTTTCAACAAAAAAGGTGCCTATCAGATGCAGTTTGAGCTCAGGAACACGATGGTGCCATTTGTATTGCTGTACGACGTCAAAAACGTACTGAAAATGGGTTTGAAAAAAAAAACATAAAATTGTAAAATTTTGACAATAACGCGAATAACTTGGCTATTTTTGAAGATATTGGGCTAAAACTTGCAAATGTAGTTCACCAGCGTGTGTTCTATCACATATATTCCGGTTTTTGCGAAAAGTCAAAAACTTTTTGAAAAAAATCAAAAAATATTTTTTTTGTAATTGTAAATACATATTTTTCAAAATTTTCAAAATTTCGAAAATTCGAGATAGCAGTTTGATAGCTAGGTGTATTTTTAGTCCACCAATGCAAAGAAAAGGGATCTAGCTTTAAAACTGAGCTCTTGAGAGCGTTTGCCGTAATTCAGTATTTTGCATGAAAATCGGCCGACATGACGTCACTCTGACGTCATTTACGGCCAAACTATGGTAGCTAGAAAGTTGAAATTTTAACACAAGGTGTCAAGTTGATGCCTCTGAGGGTACCGCAAGTTTCGTGTTGATCCGTCAAACGGTTTAGAAGATATTGCTGAAAAACGGGAGGGGGGCTCTGTAGAGCCCCCCCCCCCCAGTCATGCGCGGGCCCGTGCGGGGCTGGGGTCTCCAGCCGAACGCGCGGGGCTGGGGGGGTAAATTTTACCCCCCCCCCCTGTTATCTCCCGAACTAATCGTCCGATTTGGAAAATTCAAACGCCAATCGAAAGCTCTCATCACGAACTACTAAAAACATGTACTTAAGTTAAAGTTTGAGGTCAAGTTCAAGGTCAGGTCAAGGGTACAAATTGCAAGTTTCTACAGTATCGGCCTTGCACCGTAGTTGCCGAAGAATGAAGTCATGGACTGAGACTGATCGCCCAAAACGTGTTCTTAGGCTACCAAGACAATATTCGTTGCATACAATATCATTCAGAGGTCAAGGTCAAGGTCAGGTCAGGTCAGGTCAGGTCAGGTCACCAAAAAAACAAAATATAGAAAAGGGCATGTGCGACACATGTTTTATGGGTCATTTTACTCATAGAATTCAATAGGCACACTCAATAAGTGATATGGACCACCTCTGGATGAATTTCAGGTCGAGGTCAGGTCAAGGTCAGGTCAAGTGAGGTCAAATTTTGAAGTTGGTTGTTAAGGCCTAAAAAGGTGTCTATCTGATGCAGTTTTTCACGGCGAATCGAATGGTGCTATTTTTGTTTCCGTACGAGGTCTAGAACTTCCAAAAAAGTCATTTTTCAAAAATTTTGTGTGTCGTGACGTCATAACATTTTGAATAACTCCCACATTTTTGAACCGATTCTTCTAAAATTTGGTATGTTGGTGCACATAGACCATTTCTCTGACATATATTCCGGTTTTTTCGATAGACTCAAAATTTTGGATTTTATAATGATTTTCCCAAAAAAGTCAGTTTTTTGAAAAGAAAAAAATAGGCCAAAATCCAAAATTTTTAAAAATCCGAGATAACCATTTGATAGACAAAGTAAAATTACGCATAGCCTTTTTTGTTACGTCTTGATTCCTTTAAAAATGAAGATGTTAGCGGCGTTTGAACTTTTGCCGTTTTTGAGGCGAAAATGGCGAACATGACGTCACTAAAACGTCAATTTCTCAAAAAATTTCCGACGGATTTCACTCAAATTTTCAGGGAACGTGTCAAATTGATGTAAGAAAAGGTACTGAAAGTGTGGCGGCGCTGCGCGCCGCCGTTTTTGAGATATCGCAAAAATTCGCGAGGGGGGTAAAATTTACCCCCCCAGCCCCGCGCGGGTTAAGTCAGCGATTAGTATTTTCAGCAGTAAATGACATTTTGAGACTATCATTTTGTCAAAAAATAATCGCAGCCGTCTATTTTTTTTTTTTTGTTGTTGTTGGTGAAACTGGCCTCAGCCCTCAGATCTAGGAGGCCCCTATACACAAAAGGCCCTTTTTCGCCAGGAGGCCCCACGATATCTTGCCCACCCTCTCAGAAATGCAATCCGCCGGCACTGGCCCCGGGTGGACGGGGCCCGGACCCCCGGTTGGATGGGGCCCGGGCCCCCGGGAGAACTGGCTCGGGCCCCTGGGAAAACGGGCCCGGACCCCCTGGGTGGATGGGGCCCGGGCCCCCGTGGATGGGTCCGGGCCCCCGGGAGAACGGGCCCCGGGTGGACGGGGCCCGGACCCCCGGTTGGATGGGGCCCCGGCCCCCGGGAGAACGGGCCCGGGCCTCTCGGAGAACGGGCCCGGACCCCCGGGAGAACTGGCCCGGGCCCCTGGGAGAACGGACCCGGGCCCCCTGTGTGGATGGGGCCCGGGCCCCGTGGATGGGTCCGGGGCGCGAGTTACCTAAGTGTGGAACTACAAGTCGATTCTAGGGCTCTGATTGGTGACTTTGGTCGGGGGATGACGCTTATAGCATGACGTCACTCGCGTACTTGGCCGGACCAACGGCGCGGCGCAGGCGCGCCGAGCCAACCCAGAGGCTCTCAAACTCAATTGTACAGATCCTGCGCATTGAATGGCGAAACTTCGGCGAGTTCGCTTGAGTTTGGAAGCCCCTGCCAGAGAACTGGAGACGGCCGGATTATTTGCTGGACAGTGGGCAGCGCAGATGGCGATTGACGGTGCCAAAAAGATGATAGGGAAAAAGGGGTTGAGACTTGAGCAGTGAATTATAAGCCTGTTGCATAGCTGAGTGGTAAATTGTAAAATACTTAAGGTTTGAAGAGATGCAGTGTAGTTTAGCCGACTCAGGGGCATTCTGCCGAGTTATGTAAGGCGGAAGGGTCGCAACTCGCAAGTTGTTTGTTTACATGATTGCCTGATTAAAATGTAAAGCGTACCTAATGTTTAGTTGATAATAAAGCAAGGTTGGGCATCTGTTCAATCCATTTCTCCTCTGCAATAGTGCATTCGCCACTGTAATTCATGTGACTGTGACAATTCACTGGTGGTTTCGGAATAATTAACAGGCGGCGCAGCCCAGTGCCTCTTTCTTACAGTCACTCACAACAATACGAATCGTTCAGTCGTGCGCTGGGGGTCCGCCAAGTTTGAGTGTGCTGCAGAATGCAGACTGGACCGCCGAGAATATAACACTTCCGTCTCCCTGGGCGAGCGGCGCATTGGAGCCGAAGGAAACTGCTTCAGTTTTTTTTGTGGGGAAGATACCCATGTTTGAAAATTATGTCCTGGAATGATGCGATAAGGAAAAGGACGGTTTCTTGAATTGAGGGCTGTGGAGAAGAAGCAGATTTTCTCACTTGCTACCCGATACAACGCGAAAAGACGCAAATGTTGCACATTGGGCTTAATAAGTCTAATAAAAGATAAGGGACTTCGTGAATCATGCCTAACTGACCGCAACCCAGTTATTTGCCACTGCAGGTAGGTACTAGGTAGGTAGATACTCATTTGTAAACAGAGCGTTCCACCAACCCTCGTCAGAAATTCAATCAGCAGTTGCTTATCTTGAAACGTTTGAGTGCACCTAACAACCTTTAAAAATGACGTCCTCCCTTTCAATGGTTCGTTCGAAGACACAAAGCCAGAATCAGCCAAGCAATATCGGAATCCATTGCGCAGTGTGTCGACTGTCGGATGTGCCCATCCACATAGCATAGCACACACTGCTAAATGCAGGTACGCTCACCTACACATTAGGTATTCGAAGGACTTGATAGCTCATACACATGGAAGAAACGCATGAAATGTGATTAATAGCTGCAGCAGAAGTTTGGCGTCCGATGCCTCTTCGCCAAGTTAAGACCATGCCAATCTCGGCCAGTCTGCCGCTGCGCCGGCACTGGCCGTGGTGTGACGTCATCCGGCCGGCTCGGCGCTGGGTAGTTCCACACTTAGGTAACTCGCGTCCGGGGCCCCGGGAGAACGGGCCCCGGGCCCCGGGTGGACGGGGCCCGGACCCCCGGTTGGATGGGCCCCGCGCCCCCGGGAGAACGGGCCCGGGTCTCCCGGAGAACGGGCCCGGCCCCCTTTGTGGATAGGGCCCGCCCCCCCCGTGGATGGGTCCGGGCCCGGGAGAACGGGGCCCGGAACCCCGGTTGGATGGGGCCCGGGCCCCCGTGGATGGGTCCGGGCCCGGGTGGACGGGGCCCGGACCCCCGGGTGGCCCCCGGGAGAACGGGGCCCGGGCCCCCGGATTGATGGGACCCGGGTCCCCTGGTAGACGGGGCCCGGAGCCCCGGGGGGACGGGGCCCGGAGGCGAGTTACCCAAGTGTGGAACTATAGGCGACGTGCCGAGCGAATGACGTCACACCACGGCCAGTGCCGGCGCGGCGGCAGACTTGCCGAGATTGGCATGGTCTTAACTTGGCGAAGAGGCATCGGACGCCATACTTCTGCTGCAGCTAGTTAATTGCGTTTAATTTTAGCGCATTGCGTTTCTTTCGTTGTATCAGCTATCAAGTCCTTCAAATACCTAATATGTAGGTGCGTGTACCTACATTTAGTGTATGCTATGCTAGTGGATTGAGAATTGGGGGGGGGGGGGCATATCTGATACACTGCTCAATGGATTCTGCCATTGCTTGGTTGATTATGGCTTTGTGTCTTCGCGCAAACCATTAAAAGGGAGGACGTCATTTGTAAAGGTTGTTAGGTGCACTCAAACGTTTAAGGATAAGCAACTGCTCATTGAATTTCTGGCGAGTGGTGGTGGAACGTTCTGTTCACAAATGAGTAGATCCCTACCTAGTACCTACCTACCCAATGGCAAATAACTGGGTCGCGGTCAATACGCATTATTCACGAAGTCCCTAATCTTTAATTAGACTTAAGCCCTTAAAAATTGCAACATTTTCGTCTTTTTCGCGTTGTATCGGTAAGCAAATGAGAAAATCTGCATCTGCTTGACAGCCCTCTATTCAACAAACCTTTTCCACATCGCATCATTCCCGAACATAATTTTCAAACATGGGTATCCTCCCCACAACAAAACTGAAGCAGTTTCCTTCGGCTCTAATGCGCCGCTCGCCCAGGGAAACGGGAATGTTATATTCTCGGCGGCCCAGTCTGCACTCTGCAGCACACTCAAACTTGGCGGACCCCCAGCGCATGACTGCACGATTCGTATTGTTGTGACGACAGCAAATGAATTCACTGGTGTTTCGGAATCAACAGGCGGCGCAGCCCAGTGCCTCTTAAAATGAATTATAGTCTGTTCCATATCAAGTTTGCAGTCGGAGTTTCTTCGGCAGATCGCTCCTCCGCTCAAGAATTTGCGTGTTAAAATGTAAGAGCTATATATACAGAAATCATGCACTGCTTTCAACAGGGCACTTCGGCTGCAAGCTTGAAACGGAACAGAGTATAGTGGCGAATGCATTATGCAGAGAAGAAGTAGATTGAGCAGATGACCAACCACACTGAATTAAACAACTTAACATTACGCTTTACATTTTCATTCGTGCATTCATGGAAACAAATGACTTGCGACCCTTCCGCCTTACATAACTCGCCACTCGGCAGAATACCCCTGGTTCGGCTAAACTACGCTGCATTTCTTCCAAGCCTACCTAATCATTTTACAATTAATTACTCAGCTATGCACAAGCACAGGCATATAATTCACTGCTGAACTTCTTTCTCCCTATCATCTTTTTGGCACCGTCAATCGCCATCTGCGCTTTCCACTGTCCAGCGAATAATCCGGCCTTTTCCAGTTATCCGGCAGAGGCTTCCAAACTCAGGCGAACTCGCCGAAGTTTCGCGATTCAATGCACAGGATCTGTGCAATTAAGTTTGAGAGCCTCTGAATTGGCTCGGCGCGTCTGCGCAGCGCCGTTGGTCCAGCCGAGTACGTGAGTGACGTCATGCTATAAGCGTCAGCGCCCCCGACAAGTCACCAATCGGAGCCCGAGAATCGACGGGTGAGTAAATATAGTTCCACACTTAGGAAACTCGCGGCCCGGAGCCCAAGGTGAACGTGGCCCGGGCCCCCATATGGATAGGGCCCGCGCCCCCGTGTGGATAGGGCCCGGGTCCCCGGTTGAATGGGGCCCGCTAGGGTGACCCGCTTGCTCTGCAACGCGAATAAGGTGTATTTTCGATCGGTGGGCGTTTGGTTGGTCTTGTGTCCGTGGGTTATGTATCCATTTCGAAATCAGAACCGGCAGGTCACGTAAGGAGGGCTCAGGAGACAGATGACGTCACGGGGTGTCAAGGTTTTGTCGATTTTTAAGACATTGCTGTACAGTAAATAATATTTTTTATGCTCTAAGGGAGCCCAAAAGTTTAATATCAAACTGCCTTAGAGGATAAAATACTCGAAGATAAATATTGGCGAAGATTGGTAGACACCCGCTGACGTCATCTTTCAAGGTCACCGATGTAAACAAACGGCTAACCATTCTATAACCGAAGGTTTGTTGTCAATAGTTAAAGTGGTTAAAAACCGGTTCTATAGCCTTGGTTAAAATAGAACTATTTATAGTCACCGTGGTTAGTACGAAGTAACTGACGGGCAGGCGAGCCAGTAATTATGTTTTCCATTCTATTGTATACGGCCTCGGCCAGCGGGTCCTTTGAGCCGTGCTTTGAGCATCTCTGCCGATGTTTTTGTGCAACTGCAGTGGACGGCGTCATTTCAGCAAACGCCGAGCATACGCGCTTATCGACGAGTACACGCGTACTTTCGGCGGATGCCAATGTGCAGTGGACGGCGACCTTTATGATTTATAAGATGTCCGTGCGTGCGTGCGTGCGTAATCCGTCATGCCTTATGTGTCTTATTGCGCCTGAAAGGCGGCGGGTATCGACGTGAAATTTGGCATGCGGAATCTCTGGGCGTGGGCGGCCTTTGTATTAAAATTTGGGCGTAATCGGACCAGGGCACTATGGTTGGAAACGGCCTCACGGATGGCCGTGGGCAATCTCGGAATATATGTATATTTGGGGTGTCATTCTGTTGGAAATTGATGAAATGTTTTGAATTGGGCAGAAAAAATTATTTAGTTGCGCATTTAGTCTCCATTATTGTACGTGGAATCGGGAGTTTCTGAGAGTGGCTTTTTTGGTGCGCCGTCAAAGGTTTAAACAACCGCGCTGGTGATAGCATGTGGAGTACCTCCATGACGTTGTAAAACTGGATTATTATATATCAAAATAATCCTTGTTATGTTGGCTATCGAGTGGAGTGACTCTTTTTCCCATGCGTGTTCAAAATCAGGAACGGCATTGCATTCTGTTTGCAGTGTCACCACAGCAATATTTGCAAAATTACGTTTATGTTTCATTGGACATACAAAAAGTTCTCCATCGACCTCCATTGAGCTTTTTGGCAGAATAAGTCTCTGTTCAATTCTGCGTAAGGGGAACGTAAAAGCAGACTGCGCACTTGTGCGCAAAATCGTCCGTGAAGCTTCATCTCCCGAGGCGTACCTACCCGTCGCTTCGTTAGCACCAGGTCGGCTCGTCAGTCTTGCAATCGCTTATCCTTATAAATGATGGTAAGAAGCAGGGTTGCGGAGTCGTGGTGGAGCCAAATCCGACTCCGACTACGACTCCGACTCCTGACTCGTTGCCATGACTCCGGCCGACTCTGTCTCCGACTCCGGACCCCTGCCAGTGTTTCGGAGTCGTGATGGAGCTGTTCCGATTCGGACCGACTCCGACTTCCACTGCGGGCTCCTGACCGACCCCGACTCCGACTCCGACTCCTGGCTCGTTGCCACGACTCTGGGCGACTCTGGCTCCGACTCCGACTCTGACTCCGACTCTGACTTCGACTCCGCACCCCTCGTAAGAAGTAACTGCTCGCCGCTGCACCTGGAGTATGGATATCGTGCAAACGTGTATGGATATCCTGGAGTATGGATATGGATATCCACCGACAGAGCAGACATACAGACATGCTGTAAACGCCATTACACTGCCAATACCATGGCAAATCAAATGGCTATCTATGGTTTTTGATCATCGTTCTACATTTCCCAAAATCTTGAACTGAATGTTGGCAATTTCTCGTGACTACTTCACGACCATGATGCATGCATTTCTGAAATTGATCTTTTTTCAACCAGCTACGTACTCGTATGATAAAATGAATGTCACCATCGTGTTCTACGCCCAAAAGTACCCATAAAACATGTGTCATGCATGGGCTGCGAATAGGTACCAGTTTTAATTTTCGGGGTTATGTGCTTACCTGATTGACCTGACTTTGACCCTGGCCAGTGGCCTATGTTTGACTGACCCCTACATTGATCTGACACTCTTTTAGCACTTATATGAAGGGTTGTGACAGTTGTGACAGATTGTTTAGGACCAACTGATGACTGAATTTATTTAGGACCAACTGATGACGATATAATCGAAACGCGAAACGCGAGGCACCGATTGCGAGGTTCTAAAGTCCATGCTACTGAAAACCCGATTTCAAGTGTTTGACCTGACCTTGACCCGACCTGTGACCTCGAAATTCAACTTTAAAGTATTCATGTGAATCGTCTCGTCGCGTTCTTCTTTCGTTTGCCGCGCCTCGTGCGCTTCGCTGCGCCTATTTGTTCGCGAGTTATCGGCTGGGGGCGTTGAACGCCCCCCCCCCCCCCCCGGGCAAACGGCGGATGGGGAAATACCCCAGCAACTGCCGGGTTAATCTGACGCATGTTTTGTCATTTGATCGTCATTTTATTTCTTACTTTTTTGCCCAATCTAAAAAAAAAATCATAAATACTCTTTCTCCAAATTTTTGACCGTTTATGACCAATAGTAAGACACTGTGCGTCACTACGTTGATATGTCTTGCCCTAAAGCATAACAACAATATCCATTCAGTAATAGCAGTATTCAAAACATGTTCAAAATGCCTCGCGATATCGATAACATAACGAAAGACATAGGCGACTTATAACATACTTGCAATGATGACGTCACACACGCGTGACGTGACGTGACCTCGTCATTTCTGAGTTACTGTATGATGCACGAAAGACACTGGTATACCTATGCAAAGTTTCATCGCAGTCGGTCTACGCATTAACAAGTTATGGGCAAAACATTTTTTCGCGTTGACCCCCGGCCATCCGTGAGGCCGTTTCCAACCATAGTGCAGGGGTGCGCCTTATATGTCTTATGTGTCTTAATGCGCCTGAAAGGCGCCGCGTATCGACGTGAAATTTGACATGCCGAATCGGTGGGTTGATGCGACCTCTGTATTAAAATTTGGGACGGATTGGCCCAGGGGTGCGCCGTCAGCACGCGCTCGCGTGCGCCATAGGGTTAACACAGGAAACGGTCAAAACGAACATCGGACGAAAACCGCCCTGCGGCGCCTGCTTCCCGGCTGTATAAGTCGGCAACGGGTGGGCGCAGCGAGAAGCGGTTTTCACCACTGGATAGAGGAGAGATGGAACTAGCGTATTGATATGGTTTCATTGTATAGCACGCGCCACGTGCAAGACAGCACCCCCGGTTGTGAAAAAATGACCGATTTCATGCATTGTGGGAAGGAAACCGATGCCGCTGGAAAACGGCTTGACGGAATGAAATCGGTGTTGTATCATTTTGCAGACAAATGTACGTGTGATAAAAGGAAAGCAAATAAAAAGTGACGATCCGTGCCATTTCTTTAATAATGAAAAATTAATTTGAAAATTTGATTTGCACGGAGCGCGATGTCCTTTACAACACCAAAACGTATTGAAAACGATGATCAATCGTTATGAAACCTACATATTCGGAAAGAGCATTCTTTTCTGACCAATATCCACCCAAAATATTATCGAAAAGTCAATAAACTTTTGTGAAAATGACTCAAGCATGCGACCGTGTTTTTACGGAGCGAGCGAAGCGAGCGGAGTCTTACGTAGAATAACGGAAATTTCTGAGTATGAGCGGCCGGCCGGCCGGCCGGCCGTGGTCACGATTCTGCGACGCTTATATCTCAGCAACCACTTGAACGATTTACATGCGGTAATTTTTGCAGGGTAGCTTCATTCTTTCTACCAAGTATTGGACTATTCCCGATGCATGCGGGTGACCCCTTATGCACGTGCCACGTGCAAAACGAAGAGGTGTCACTTTTGTAATTGTTGCAATATCTCGGTAACTACTCGGCCGATTGCGCTGAAAGTTGGCATGTAGGTAGGCACCCACTAGGCACTGCATATCCATGTGCCAGAGTTGGGGTGCTGCTGCACGTGCGCACGTGCAGGGGTCGTTTCCAGATCTCGAGAACGGCTCGACCGATTGCGCTCAAATTTGGTACACAGTTAGGGACCGGATAGTAGGGAGCCGTGCACAAGTCAGTTGGGACCCATTTTGCACGTGCGCACGTGCAGGGTGCCGCTTCCAGATCTCGAGAACGGCTGGGCCAATTGTGCCCAAATTTGGCACATCGCTAGAGACCGGTTAGTAGGGTGCCGTGCACAAGTCAGTTGGAGGTACCCTCTCGCCATTTCGCACGTGCAAGGCCCACCCTCTCGCTCGCTCCGTTAGTCGCCCCAAAAGGCGTTATACTGGTGATAACGTTACGCGTATTTTCCGACGAAATCGGATCTGTGGCTTCGGCAGGCAGGCCATTCAACTTTTGACAATAGCTATCAAAGCATGGGCTGCAATGCACCGCCCGCCAAGGGGAATTCCAAACACTGAAAACAGGGGCGCGGGAACTACTTTCCGACTGGGGACTCAGGGAGGCACACCATAATAGAGATTAACCTAGGGTACCCCCAAATCTAGTTTTCTCACCGGTTTTAGGCCACTTATTTTTCACCCCTCGGCTTTTTCAACAAAAAAAAGAAAACATTTGCAAAAAAAGTGTGGTATTCCGTCTCAAAGCTGTGGGGGCACCGCCCCCACGGCCCCAGAGTTGGGGGGGCAAGCTGCCCCCACTGCCCCCCGGCTCCCGCGCCTATGACTGAAAATAAGCGCCTACCAGTAAACAGCACTGTGGTGAATTAACAATAAAAATAGCCGGTTCGTTGTCAAGAAAGAGTTGAATTGATTTTACTTTATATTCTCTTCGGCGGCGGCGGCGACTCCCAACACTCTCAACACGTGGCGGTCTCCCCACAGGAACTGCACGTAGCGCCTGTCCTCCTCCTTCAAGACGATCTGGTGGAAGGCGGCTCAAATGTCTGCCTGGCAACCAACAGCATTGGTGCGGAAGTTCAACAAGACAGAGGGAAGACGGCTCAACAGGTTCTCCCCCGGGCTCAGGTACTCGTTCAGGCTCCTCCCGGTGGCATCAGGAGCGGACCCGTCGAAGACCACTCTCAGTTTATTACCCCGGACAACACCCCGGTGCGGCAGGAAGAAGGCGTCATCAGGGTCATCTGTGAGAGGGGCATCCTCAACCACACCGTTCACAATCAACTCGGTTTATACAGCGCAATGTGAAGGATTCAGGACGGGCTACCAGACAGAGGATACTTTAAAAGTCGGAAAGGAAACTAGTATAGGCACGGGGAGGATAAAGGAAAAGGGCTCGAACACACGACATACTCCCCACCCGAAGTAACTCTGGTTACTTCGCAAAAGCCAATGCTCAAGCGTCGGCAACACAGGGCGGACCGCGAGCAGCCAGCTCGGCGCTTCGCGACGATACAAGTGCGCAGACAGACGCACGAAACAAATGACAGCGCTCAAACTAGTCTCGACACTTCGCGACACATTGAGCACAACCAAGTGCAATCAGCACACACAGAAACGGTCCTCTAGTTCTGACGCGCGCACAACTCAGCACTCGGGCACGTCAGTCGCCATTCCGAGCTCACAACTCGGCACTCGGGCACGTCAGTCGCCATTCCGAGCTCACAACTCGGCACTCGGGCACAGCTCAGTCGCCATTCCGCGCACACACCGTCAGGCGCGCGGACGAGGGTCTTACTCGGCGGCCTCCAGACTGAAGAGCCGGGAGATTGGTCGCCGCGTTAGTTTGCCGCGCACACGGAGAAAAGCGGCTCGGCAGCGGCCGTCCGGTCCCGGGATGAGCGACACCACCCGGGCGAGGGGCCACGTGCCCCGGCGTCCTTCGCCCTGCAGCAGGATGACCTCGCCGACCGCGGGCAGGCGAGTGGGGCGGCCGCGCGGTGACGCGGCCCAGCCTCTCAGCGTCTCGAGGTACTCGGTCGTCCACCGACGGACGAGACGGTCACTCACACGGCGCCGGTTACGCCAGGTCCTGCCCACATGGGAGTCAGAGTCAAGACTGGGACAGACCACACCTGAGATGGTGGTAACCCCAAACAACAGGTGAGCCGGGGTAAGTAGATCATCTCCATCACCAGGGGTCAGGGGCCTCAGGTTGAGATGAAACGCAAGTTCATACAGCGTCACAGCCAGTTCATCATACGACAGGTGGCACTGGTGCAACGTAATCTTCAGGGCGCTCTTGGTCACACCGACGAGCCGTTCCCAGAACCCGCCCCACCACGGGGCGGCCTCGGGGATGAAGCGCCACTTGACTGACCGCGGCACATGACTGACGAGAGCACGGAAAGTACGGGCATTGTCACTGACAATCAGACTGGGCGTTCCTCGCAGGGCCATGAAACGCCTGAGCGCCAGGGTGAGATCAGCGGCACTCTGAGACCGCACCAGTTCCAGGTGGACGGCACGAGACGAAGCGCAGGTAATCAGCAGCGCCCACACTTTGGTGTCTCTATCCACATACAGAGGGCCAAAGTAATCGATTCCCACCTTGGAGAATGGGCGCGAGACTTCTGACCTGAATGCAGGCAGACGGCCGTCCGCAGCTCGGTAGGGCAGTCCTCTGTACCGCCGGCACCTGAAGCAGGTCCCCAGCACTCGGCGCACCGTCCTCCTGCGGATGAAGTACTCGCCCGACAGGAGCGCGAGAGTCACTCTCGTTCCCTGGTGAAAACAGCGGCGATGCGCCTCGTCAACGATCAGCACAGTGATATGTGCCCACTCCGGGAGAACGATCAGCGGCGGCTCATTGGTCCTTGGCACGGAACACAACAGTCCATCGTCGCTGATGCACAGGACACACTTGGCTAACGGGGAACTCACCGGCAGCAGAGTCCCGTTTCTCACCGCACGCAGCTCCTCCGGGAAGGCGCGCCGCTGGGCCTCCCGGATCCAGTACACGAGCGCCTCTCTTCTCTCCTCTGGCGACAGCGGTCCGGACTGACGCTCAGTCTCAGGACTCCGGGCGTTGTGGACGAACCTCTTCAGCCATGCGATCCTGTTCACGGCGGCTCCAAGATCTGAGAAATCGGTGGCCTGGAACGCGTCATCAGCAGTCTCTACCGACGGCACGTTCTGCATCACAGGGTGGCTACGAGTCACAGGAGCCACCCTCCTCTCCTCCACGTCGGCCTCAGGGCTCACCGTCTCCACCGGGTCTGGCTGAGGAGGCAGGTCAGAGGTCACGAGGAACGGCGGGCCGTTCCACCACTTCGCAGACTCTGCGAGCTGAGACAGGGTGATGCCCCTCGTACCCAGGTCGGCTGGGTTCTCAAGCCCCCGGACAAACCGCCAGCGGTCAGGATCGGTCAGCTCTCTGATGGCAGTCACACGGTTGTGAACAAACACGCGGAACAGTTTGTCACTCTTGATCCAACACAAGACATCTGTCGAATCAGTCCAGTACGTCACACTGGGTGCTGACAGACACAGTGACTCAGTCACGAAGGCCATAAGTCGGGCCCCGGTCAGCGCCGCCATCAGCTCGAGCCGGGGGACAGTCAGGCTCGGGTTGATCGGCGCCAGTCGTCCCTTGCAGATCAACAACTGTGACTCCCCACCCTGCGAGACGTACACAGTGGCACAGTAGGCGGTCTTGGAGGCATCACAGAAGACATGATACTGCGTGCCCAGACTGGTCTCACCGATCATCGCAGCACGCGGGAAGGAGACTGTGCTGCCGGCAGAATCTTGCCACCAGGCGGCGACCTCTGCTTGCAGCGCATCGGGCAGCGGCTCGTCCCACGTCAGCTCCACCGACCAGGTCCGCTGGAACAGAGCCTTCCCTCTGACCAGCCACGGGGTGAGCAGGCCCAACGGGTCAAACGGCTTTGCCACTGCGGACAGAAGCTCACTCCTGGTGCGAGGACACAACATCTCAGGCACGGTCACAGCGAGTCGGTCAGTCTCGGTGTTCCACGCCAGACCCAACACTTTTGAGTCCTCGGAGGACACATCACCTGTGGTGCGGGTCTTGTGCAGCTCCATCCTGGCCTTGCTGAAGACGCTGCTGACTTCCTTCATCCCAGCAGCCGCCTCTTCTCTGGTGCCGAACGTCGGGCACAGGTCGTCCATGTAGAGCGCTCCCTGCACCTTCTGCATCAGCTCCGGCTGGGAGACAAGGCACTGGCGGACATGGCAGCACACAGTGCGCAACAGCATGTACGGCGAACAGGATACGCCGAACAGGACCCTCTGAAAGCGCAGGTGGCGGTCTCCCCACAGGAACTGCACGTAGCGCCTGTCCTCCTCCTTCAGGACGATCTGGTGGAAGGCGGCTCGAATGTCTGCCTGGCAACCAACAGCATTGATGCGGAAGTTCAGCAAGACAGAGGGAAGACGGCTCAACAGGTTCTCCCCCGGGCTCAGGTACTCGTTCAGGCTCCTCCCGGTGGCATCAGGAGCGGACCCGTCGAAAACCACTCTCAGTTTATCACCCCGGACAACACCCCGGTGCGGCAGGAAGAAGGCGTCATCAGGGTCATCTGTGAGAGGGGCATCCTCAACCACACCGTTCACAATCAACTCGGAGATATGACGATCATACCTGTCGAGCTCGTCGGTACTCATCTTGGAGACCAGACGTCGGGTGCGTAGCTCCGTAGACGTCAGGTTGGAGGCCGGCCTGCTGTCCGACTTCCAGAGCAGACCCATCTCGTAACGCTGCTCGCCGAACAGGACCCTCTGAAAGCGCAGGTGGCGGTCTCCCCACAGGAACTGCACGTAGCGCCTGTCCTCCTCCTTCAGGACGATCTGGTGGAAGGCGGCTCGAATGTCTGCCTGGCAACCAACAGCATTGATGCGGAAGTTCAGCGAGTCGGCTCAGGTGGCGCCTCGTCTGCAGTCTCCTTCGCCGAGATTCCCACGGCGTCCAGGCTCCACATCCTCTCCACGTCAGCCAGCTGACAGCGGTAGACGCGCCTCTGTTCAGTCTGCTGGTTATGTGCCTGCCCATGGAGAACATGACCAAACACCGTCTCAATCAGGCGCAGTCCGGGCCCAACCTCCACTTGGTCCCACATCACAACCTGGTAGATCTGATCACACCCGATCAACAGATCCACAGGCCCCTCACGGTAGTCGTCAGCGAGCACGACACTTGGGGGCAGCGACAGGTTCTCAGGCAGGCTGTACGTCCCAACAGGTACACACAGGCGATCAGTTTTCCAAAAAGACAGTGTGGTCTCACCTCCTTGTCTGCCAGTCAACTTAACTGACACTCGGTCGTAGACTCTGGCTTCCTCAGTCCTCTCCAAGAACCCGACGCAGGCGAAGACTCCCTGCTCCTCAGTCTCCAGGCCCAACTTCTCTGCTAGAGACGACCTGATAAACGAAGAGTCAGAGCCTCCATCGATGAGTGCGCGCACTTGGCACACACCTCCCGGTCCACTGACCTCTACCAACACGGTCTGAACAAAGCAGCTGCTCTGAGCGTTCACATTGTAAAGGCGCTTACCCTGACCAGAGCTGGTGGCTTGACAGGGCGGTTGGACGGCAGCTGCGCTGGGCGACTGGACGGACGGACCGACGGCAGAGGCGTGCCCAGTCACTTCACCTCCAGACGGCAGCTCAACAGGCGCTCTCCCTGTCCACGCTGGTGTCTGACTGTCCTGGAAGGTCAGATGGTCAGGCCAGCCAGGCGACCATGAAGCAGCAGCAGCAGCAGGCGCTGTACACGTTACAGTGTGCATCGAGCGGTCAACAGCACGAGGCGGGTGGGGCGCAGCAGGCGACTGACGAGCAAAGCCCTGGCGAGCCGGTGCAGCAGGCGGGCGCACAGGGGCAGCAGGTGGGCGCACAGGGGCAGCAGACCCTCCCGCATCATGCAGAGATGAGTGGTGAGCCTCACCGCACCTGGGACATGCAGAACTCGTGCACACTCGCACCATGTGTGGCCCCAGACACTGATAACACAGGCCCTCCTGCCTGACGGCCCTCCAGCGTGAGGCGACATCCATGCTCCTGTAAGTGGGGCATGCAGAGAGGCCGTGCCTCCCATTCTGGCACACTCCACAAACCCAACCAGCCCTGCCTGACCTGCCTTGTATCCTGAGGACACTGGTGGCTGACCTCGCTGATCTCGGCTGGGACGGCTGACTCTGGTGAACAGCTGGGCTGGCGGCTGGTGTCCCTTGTGCAGCTGCATCCTCTTTCATCTGCACCTCCCTCTGCAGAAACTGCAGGAAGTCTGGGAGGTTCTCGGAGACACCACTCTGCGCTCTCATCCACTGCAGCTTCCACGTCTCTGGGACACAGGACTTCAGCACAGGCATGAGAAGCACAGAAAACGACTCAGCAGTCACACCCATCGTCTCCAGTGCACGAACATCAGACACCAAACCATCCACCATCTGACACAGCTGCAGAAGGTCATTGTCATCAGTGACACAGCGAGTGTTCAACAGTCTCTGCATCAGTGACTCCCTCAGCAGGTCCGGACGGTCAAACCTCTCCTGCAAGGTTTCAATGGCCTTGACATATCCAGCATCAGTCAACGGCAGTCCCTGGATAGCTGCATGTGCCCTCCCAGTCAGGTACAGTTTCAAGTGTACAAACTTTTCCACTGGGGAACAAGCTCTGTTGTCATGAACAGCAGTTCTGAACAGGTTCCAGAACTCAGGCCATGTGTCAACTGCTCCGTCAAACTTAGGCAGCTTTAGCTCAAGTTTAAAAGCACTCTGGCGCTCATGCAGTACTGGAGCAGAAGCTACTCCCCTCTCGAGCCTGGCTAGAACACGCTTAGCCTTGAAGAGAGCATCATACGCATCCTGCATGTGTGAGCTATCATCCTCGATCCCATGTTTGTCAAGTTCACATTGTAGCTGTAGCATATGCTCATAGTGCATCTCGAGGTGGTGAATGCGTAGGGCCAGCTCATCCTCCTGCGACTGATCACTGGCAGAGAGGTCACGCAAAAGTCTGGTTACCTTACCTCTGGCTAAGGTTCGCTTCTGGCGCAGTTCACTTTCCTCCATCACAGCTCTTGACAGAAACACTCAAATCTTGAAGGCACAATCTCAATCTCAAAATCAAAATCTCAATCAAAATCAAGCAAAGAATCAACCAAAAGCAAATCTTGATCCGGCCAGCGGAGGACTATGTGGTGAATTAACAATAAAAATAGCCGGTTCGTTGTCAAGAAAGAGTTGAATTGATTTTACTTTATATTCTCTTCGGCGGCGGTGGCGACTCCCAACACTCTCAACACGTGGCGGCGACAAGAACACGACGGCAGACAGGGCGGAACTCAACCACGAGGAAGAAACGGGGGCGAAATCAACTCGGTTTATACGGCGCAATGTGAAGGATCCAGGACGGGCTACCAGATAGAGGATACTTTAAAGTCGGAAAGGAAACTAGTGAAGGCACGGGGAGGATAAAGGAAAAGGGCTCTAACACACGACAAGCACATTATTGTACTAGGAATAACTCAGCTATTACTGGTCCGATTGCGCTGAAACTTGGACAGTGGGTGGGCAGGGCACTCACCTGGCGATGCATGGTCATTTGTGACAGGTATGGTTCATCGATTGCACGTGCGCACGTGAGGGGTCCACTGATACATCTTAAGAACGGCTGGGCCGATTTCGCTCAAATTTTGTTCACTGTTGGGGACAATTTAGAAAGGTGGCTGGCACAAGTCATCTAGAGTCTCAGTTAGCGCGTGCGCACGTGCAGTGGGCCAGTTTTATATCTCAAGAACGGCTGTGCCGATTGCGCTCAAATTTGGTACAGCCCACCGCTAAAGTAATGTAGGGTTTTACCAATCTCAACGGTTGGCTTTGACTGGCGATTGTTTAATGCGGAGTGATCGAAAAGAAGATGTCAATAGCTAAAGTTGCAGCTGCAAGGGTGACGATACATATAAGCTACATTCAAAGTTTCATTGTAGTCTGGCTAATTGTTCCTAAGCTTCAGAAGCAGAACATACCCATGTCTGAAACCCCACATTACTTCTGCTGTGGACTGTACGTTACTTTAGTCGAGTACGAGAAGGGTAACTATGTGTAGGTTATTAGTACGGTAGGGTATGGGCAGGTTAGGGTAGGGTAGGATGGGTTTGAGTTCGATAAAGGCAAACCATGAGAAATGCTCTAACAACCCGCAACCAGCACCAGCATACCATGCCGTTCAAACAAATATCGAACTCCGACAAAATAAGACAAATAAAAATCATAACTTCCCACACCCATACTAATGCCCCCTCAAACGCATCTATCAAAACGCACAGTTATAGCGCAAAACATGCCATCTAGTATGTTTTTTAAACAGAGCTGGTGCCTCGAATTAAGCACTTTCGAGTGCTTTTGCACCAGTTCTTACTTATCTTGATTTTGTGTATTCTTTTGTTTCTTAATAAACGTGATGATGATGATGATCTGATTACACCCTATGGCGTAATGTGACGTATAATGGTAAGATTTTTGTAATTTGTATTATTTTCACAAACTTGCGCGAACAGGTCCTGGAACGCTTGCTGACTCAGCGGCGCAATGTTTACTACTAGTTAATAGCAGAAAGTTGAAATCTGAGCTAGTAGTATAGAATAACTGGAAGTATTCACCTGCCAAAAATAATTAAAATCTGTCCATAATTGGAGATGCTATGCTTAATCAAATTTTTGTCCAGTTTCATACTGACCACCCGTTGTTTGGTCTGGAAATGATCTACAACCATCTCAAATTCTCAAGCACACGGAATCGTGATTTCATGCGCTCCTTGCAAGGTCTGATGCTTCTCTTTTGCTTTGTTGATCTTGCGTGACGTCATTTATTCGTCACAATTCGCGCCAGCAGAAAAACCACTGGGTGGTGTGAAAAGGGACTTTATCGTCCTTACATAAATCGAGGTGGGGGTTTTTCTGGTGAGGTGACAAACTAACAAACACAATAATACAAGTTCAGCACATGCTAGATATAGCGGTGGAGCTCTGGGGTGGCGGAGGGCAGTCAAACAGGCGTCCGCCCCGCGCTGGCGTCTGCTGACTTGACGGGCTGTGACCTGACCTTGACCCAAGGTTAACTCCTTAAGTTGATCTCACCCGAAGAAAAAGTAGAACAGTCGACACGCCTGAGCTAGACAAACACGATGCTGCCAAAATCGCGCATCTGCGATCATTTTTGGCGAAGTAATTTACCAAAACCGAACCTGTGCCTTCGGCCACTTGACCTGAACTCAAGTCATCGGCTGACCCAAGTTCTTAAAATCGGGGACCAATCGCTGCATTTCGTAACGACGCACACGATCGTTTCTTTCGTGAGGCTCTAGCTCAATTAGGGGCGAATCAGCGAAGTTCACTCACTTCCAACCCTAAACGCCCCCCCCCCCGGTATTCAGAATACCTGAAGGTCCGATGAGGGTTAAAACGTTGCTCCTGAACGAAGAAGAAATGTAGAAGTCAAAGCTCTATAGACGTCCTGTAAAAGCGGTCATAATAGATAAATAAGGTAGAGATCAGAATTCAGATGCCTTATAAACGACTTCCTCAAATGAAATCGGGCATAGGCGGCGGAACGGGGCCTATGGGCACCGGGGCACCGTGCCCCCTTTGATTTTGGCATTTTAACATTAGCCCTATGGGCGCTGCATGGAAAGAATGGGACCAAAAGTCGGCAGTGCCCCCCTTATTTGAAGGTGTTCTGTCGCTACTGAAATCGGGTGCTGGGACCAATCTTATAAACGCTTTAGAATGGATAGGGCGTCACTGGCTAAAATTTGGGTGCAGAAAACGACTATTAAATGCAAAATGGTTTTCATGCATTTCAGTCAATTGTATATTGACGGTCCCAGTGGCCGAGCTCAAAAAGACATCCACTGCTGTTATCACTATCAATATTATCTAATGCCGTGAAATGTGAATACGACAGCATTCCATTTATGAGATTGGGCCAATGGAGTCGCGCCCCGCGAGCTCGGCTTTCTGCTCGGTCGCTACGGGCCGAGGAAGTCGGTCTTCGCCTGAGGGCAGGACGGAGGTCAGCGAGGGAGCGCAGGGTCAGTCAGGTATCGTCCAGTGCCGAGCGGGTGCCCCTCCCTCCCTTCTCTTCCCTCTTTTGTGTTGTTGGGTTAGGCCCTTTCGGTCTGACAAGACCATTGCAGAGCCGGAAGGATGATAGGAATTAGGGGGAGACATTGGTCTGGGCAGGCACCCTAGTGAGTCGCCGGGGCTGAGCCCGTCCAGAGGACAGGCCAACCAGCCCCAAGGCACTCACTGCACCCGGCTACGGGGTGCGCTCCCTCAGGAGCAGCGGTGCCGCTCCAAGGGAGCAGCCCGCGTGAGATAAAGTTGCCTGTCCAGCCCGGGGGGGGGGGGGGTTGCGGCGTGGAGGAGAAGGATTTCAGTATCCGAAGGTTGGGACTTTTCAATTAGACAATCACTATTCTTTAGAATTGTGATTTTCTATTGAAAATCCCAACCTGAGCTACCTCTCTAGGGGGGTGTTTAGCGTTTCTGCCGCGATTTTGGTCATCTTGATAGGGAAGAAAACGGCACGGTAGAATTTTTTGCTATTTTCAGCGTTTGGTCCCGTGTGGGGGAGCTACCGGCTGGCATCGGTCGCTTGAAATATAATTAACCCGTTTGGGGGTAATCGGCACGTGCATTTTCCCATAGGGTTAACATGGGGAAAAATTGGAAATTCGATTTGCGAAAAATTTCGTCAATTATATTTGCTGATATTTTTAGGATTGGATCTCGGCCAGGCACCTCACCTTTTGATGTTAGTTATTTAAAAATCATAGGGTACAGTTTCGGGTAATCGGGACGGATAGTTACCCCATGTTGAGCCTATGGCAATTTTGAAAAATTATTTTCAAATCGATTTTGCAAAAAATTTCCACGTTAGATTTTGAAAATGTTCCAATATGTTGTGCCCCGGGGTGTCGGCTACCACATGGTATGGGTCAGATATGGGGCGATTGAAAAGCACGTGCCACGTGCAAACGTGTTTGATGGGGTAACCTCCGGGAAAATCCGACATTGTCCAACTGGGGGTCCTATGGCGCGGAAACGACTTCATCTAGCGACACCAAATCAATGCAGCCGGTGAGCAGATGAGTCCAGCTTGTCGCACCAGTGGTCACGTGGCGCACGTGCTATTGCACGTGCCGTGGCACGGGGTCAATTTTTGTTCTTAAATACACCAACATTGTGAAATGCAAGGAATGGGGGAAATAGCCGTCAGGCCGTCAGTTTTTATGATAGAGTCGATCTGAAAACGGGTGTAGACACAGAATGAACGGCGCTAAAAAACTGCTATCTCGGATTTTTTGTAAAACGAAAAATTTAAAATTCTAGGGAAATTATATATTAGAAAGGTGAAATTTCCCTAAATTTTCCCGTTTTTCAAGTTTAGCCGTCCACTGTTCAGTGACGATGACACCGGCCGGGGTCATCTTTTACATGCTAATGGCCACGTCGATGGGTCATCACGTGGCGTGAACGGTGAAGCTGTCAGAGGTCCGGCACGTGCCACGTGGCCACGTGTTTGAGTCACGTACCTCCCAGATTATCGTGTGTTTGCCGACTTGTGGCCTTATAGCACGAAAACAGCACCAGTCAGGAAGCCTGAAAGGGCACAATCGGTGAGGGGACAAGTCCTGCTTGTACCACCGGTGGTCACGTGGCACACGTGTTCAGCTGGGCTCCTCCTTTGCGGAGATATTTTATCGTGAAATATTCAAATGTCCATAACTTTCTCAAATATGGTCCGATTGGGTTCAAATTTGGTGGGTGGCTGCATTGTTAAGCGTCAATGACAACTGAGCCGCGTTTGATGCACCGCGCCACATTTGTCATTATGCGCCATAATCGCCCGAAATCGCAAAATGTTTGTAACTTTGTCAAACATGATCCGATTTGGATTCAATTTTGGGGACGGATGCACAACACATACAAAGGACTGCCCTTGCCGCAATGCGCCACAATTGTAACAGTGCGCCATTTATGCCGCAAAACGCACCAGTCCACAACTTTGCCAAATAGGGGCAACACTATTCGACCGCCACCCTTGCAGCATTCTATAACTCAGGAACCACTGGACCGATCGGGATGAACGAAACACCATTCGAATTAGGGGATACGATTTTGTCAGCCGTTTCGATGATGATGACCTCAAGTGACCTGCACCTGGGTAACCTCAAAAGGTCAACTTGGCATTAGCCGTTTTCACGACGGGCTATCCGGCGAGTGCACCTTATTTGACCAAATCTGCACGTAATCTCTGGTGCAGCAAATATCTTCATTTTATGAATTTATAATTTTAATCGATGATACTCTCTGATATGACAAAGCAGGCCTAGGTATAAGTAATTATTGCAACCCTAGCTGATAGCTACTAAGAGATACACTGAACCTAATTTGACCAAATCTGCACCTAATCTGCACCAAATGTGTATCAGATGGCCGTCGTGAAAACGGCTATTGACGCGCCTATTGCAGCCATTCTATAACTCAGGAACTACTGGGCCGATCGAGACGAAAACGCCACCAGTCGACTCAGCGTATGCGATTTCATCAGCCGTTTCGAAAATGGTGATCTCAGCCTCTCAGGTGACCTCGGTGACCTTGGGAGGTCACATGACCGTTGTCGCCTATGGCAGCCATTCTATAACTCAGGAACTACTGGGCCGATCGATGCTTGCATGATGCTGCGTGATGCTGCGTGATTGTCGTATCAAAGAGCCCTCAGCAGGCCGCAAAGGGCTCTCAACTGACGTCAAACGGCCCTACGAAGGCCTCAAAGGACTCTTAGTTGGTGTCAGAGGGCCCCCAGCAGGTGTCAGAGGACCCTCAGCTGACATCAAATGGCCCTCAGCTGGCGTCAAATGGCGGTCAGAAGGCCTTAAAGGTAGTGTGCCACCTTTGAAAGATTTCCCATTTTATTTTTCCTAGGATAAGAAGCTTCTGTTTTTACCTAATATCGTAAAAAAATCAAAAATGGGCCTGGAATAGTGCCTTTTTCGCCTAAAAGTTTTTCGGTTTTTAGATATGTATAACAACTGTAGTGGGCTCACCTGCAAACAGGCGTCGGGCAACAATCGCGAATGCGGCGCACTTGTGACAATAAGCAAAGGTCATTATAGTGTTACGACCATACGACGTACGGGAATGAGTTATCAGCTGTCTAATCGTAGACAACACAATGTCGAGCCTTAAACTGTAAGCCCGTATTGGTATTGTTTCTTTTATTTGGCTGTCGAACATTATTTATGGTTTGAAATATGATTTTATGTAAAATAATTGATATGAAAAAGCCGTCTTATAAGTTATGACCCCATTTCACCACACGCAAGTGGCAGAAATGACAATGATCAGCTGACGCATTTTTCTTGGCCGAAGTCAGAGCGCGCGGCCCGACGCACCACGCGTATTTGGAAATTCCGACCTCGACGAGCATCAGAAGCCACCTAACAGGCTTGTTCGAAACCGCAGGAGATGATGATGAACGGGTTTATCGAAACTTGATTGGATGAGCATATCGGTAATAGCGATTTCAGTGTGTGCATTTATTGTTCATAGTGGTGTGAAATGTGGTTGGGGTACGACCGACAACCCGTCGGGGCGAATTTCGCACTGGGGTACTCAAAATTTGAAGAATTTAAGACGTTTCCATGAGTTTTGAAGGTATGGATAAGTTCTAAAAATCCGGTTCTCCTTATCTGGGCCATTAACTCCATACGGTCCAAGAAAGCTGGCACACTACCTTTAAAGGGCCATCAGCTAGGGCCAAAGCACCCTCAGCTGACGTCAAACGGCCCTACGAAGGCCTCAAAGGACTCTTAGTTGGTGTCAGAGGGCCCCCAGCAGGTGTCAGAGGACCCTCAGCGGACATCAAATGGCCCTCAGCTGGCGTCAAATGGCGGTCAGAAGGCTTAAAGGGCCATCAGCTAGGGCCAAAGCACCCTCAGCTGACGTCAAATGGCCCTCAGAGGACCTCAAAGGGCTCTCGCCTGGCATTAAATGGCTCTCAGAAGGCCTCAAAGGGCCCTCAGATCTTAGGGCCCTTTGAGGGCTTCTTCGTTGTGACAGTGCTGCTTTGTCGGTAAGGTGCGCAGTCGCCGTGGGTCCCTCGCTCGCCGCCGTGACAGCGGCGGGACAGGGACGGGACAGCGAAAGGTTGGTGATCGGGGCCGCCGTATGCCCTGGTACGGTCTTCCTGAATATCTGTTACGACTGTTACTAGGAAAGTGAGCATGCCGCCTGAAAATTGTGTCTTTGTAGTTTGTGGAATACAAGTGAGAAGAAAAAACTTTCAGTCTCTGGTCTGTGATCTCGCCACGTATCATTGTAATGACTTTTCATGTCGATGTGCCTAAATAAATACGCGAATTGGCATGAAAATGGGGCGCTGCCCCGCTCATACACATCCGGGCAAACCCGTGACTAGCCTCCGCTTCTAGCAGCCGGGATCGGTCGGCCGGCCGGCAGTCAGGCGATGCCCGGGCTGATTTCCGAGGGTCCCTTGCATTCACGCTTATTAACCCGCGACCGCCTGGGGGGGGGTCGGATTCAACTCCCCCCCCCTCCGTTTTTCTTGAATAACTCATGAACCGCTTACACTATCAACCTGAAACTTGGCATACCTTCTCCTCCATCAATTTGACGTCTCTTGTGTAATTTTTAAGATTTTTTTTCTACAACTTTTTTAGATATATCGAATTTAGCGATGTAACTCTATAGATGGCCTTGGATGTAACTACATGGCGTTTCCACTCAAAAGGTGGTAAATGTTTAAAAATAGCCAAAAATCAAGGTTTTAATCAAATTGTAAATTAGGGACATGAATAGACGCAGCTCAACGAGTTTTAAAATAGGTATCTCGGATTTTCCATGACATGCGTTTTTCACCCCTAAATATTCCAAAAACTTTATTTTTTGGAAAACAGCTAATGAAATCAAAAATTTTGAGAATTTCCAAAAAAGCGGAATATATGTTATAGAGCTCTATTAGAACATTAGATGTCCCAAATTTCAACTTTCTATCTTGATTTTTGACCCCAAATTGTAAAAAATAGCTGCAACATGGTAGGGATGGTGACGTCATAAGCATTTTCGGGAATTAGAGGCACTTCTGAACATCGCATGTGAAAACAAATGGCACCACTAGAGCTCTGGGACAAAGGTCGTATAGAAAAGTACATTTTTTATGTCAAAAATAAAAAGTTGAAAAATTGATTTTTGTGTCGCACGCCCATGTAGCAGAAAGTGAAAACCGTGACCTTTCGTGACCTGACCTGACCTTGACCCGTACTTAGTATGACCTCTATACGCACATGGTACCTTCACTAGGTCTTTGAGATCATTATTGGTGAGTTTCGAGCAGCAGCTATCGATTACACTGTCCGTAAGATTAATCATGCAAAACCCCAGAATTTGACCTTTGACCTAATCTTGAC